>NW_027270892.1:2182500-2440000 GCF_040938485.1 Diadema antillarum | reverse complement strand
ACACCAATGGAGTGATTTGTATCCATTTATTATGAATACCTAATGACAGCATGAGATGTCTCCTTCTGCTGACTCTTATTCCCGTGAAGTAACATTTGACTCGCCAAGTTCTAATAAAACAACATTTGGGATAAGAGTAGCACTGTTAACATCCCCTCCCCCTCCCCCCAGCACACACAAGCACTGTAAACTTGATCCTCCCTTCTTTCTTAATCTTAGTGTGAGTGTTTAATTCAGATAACTGTCTTTGAATTTCTAGGCTTGCCAGCTAAGACTTTTTAAAACAAATTTATGTGGATTACCAAAATATCATGATGGGTACCCTTCTTCACCCCTGGCCCTGCCCCTGCCCCATCCACAAGAAACATGTGGGATTTGGAGTGTCTAGGCTTCCAGTAACTCTACAGATAATGTTCATCTGTGTTACCAAAGTTGATGAGGTAGTTCGGTTTTAGTGAAGGAAACATGATGACGCACATCCCTTATATTTTTCCGCACTGAGTAATGTGTATGTCCTTCAAATTTCGCAGGGTCATGTCACGAAGTGTGGCAGAGCTATTAAAGAAAAGACAAAGTAAGATACAATGAAACAGAGAAGAGAATTGTGACTGTTGCCCGTGCATATACTTTTTTGTTGGTTTGTTTCCCGTTCTTGATATGAGAAGTGACCATTTGCATGAAGCTTGCATTGCATCTACACTGTAAATGTTTTACTACTAATCCTGCCCTGTTTTTCTGTACATGGGCTGTGCCAGTGTCAAGTTCTCATTGTTCAACCCGACACTTTGTCCACATTGTTTGTGACGGTCAGATGCTGACGACCAGCTTTGACCGGCTTATGTCTGCCCGAGCAATGTTCTCTCTGTTATTAGTTTGCCAATGTTGAACCATTCTAGAGCATGTTCGCTAAAATGAATATCTTTTTTTTTTTTCATGTTCGTGTTTGATTGCCCTTTTTTTTTTTTTTTTTTTTTTGCAGATGCATTTTTGTCAGTATGTTTTTGCATGTCCAAAGTTCACAATGCATCTCTCATGGACTTGCTCTAATTGCATACAGAAAATGTGTGCAATGGCAAATGACAGTAGAAGACTTGACAGCATAAACCCATGCACCTCAAATACATATATATGCTCTCAGATATTTCAAGCAAGCCACATATAAGGGAGAAAATACATATATGCAGGAAGTAAGATTCAAGTTTTCAAATATCACTCAAACAAGTTTAAGTCTTGTAAAGGAATTCTCATACATGTCAGTTTTACGGCATAAATTCCCCATTTCATTATGTGTGTCTCATCAAACAGCACTCAACTTTGTAGTGTTACTGGTAGACAAGGCGGCTCGTATATTATTGCATTGATCTGCATGGGCTTAAATGCTATGATACTTTTTGTTGTGATTGGGAAGATGTCTTAACCCGCTGACTCTCACAAAGTTTTGGCCCCCTATGCTTTGCCCTGCAGGATACAACTGGGACTGTAGCGATTGGATGCAGCTCCAAGATGGCTTCCAAAGCATCCCTGAGAGACCCCCTAGACACCCACGAGACAGCCCCACCAACATCTCCACAAACACCTCCAACGTGGACAACGACGACGAGGACGACTATGAGACAGAAGACGATGACGAGTATGTGGGCGGCGACGATACGGACTACCCGCCCGAGAACGAGGACATGCCGTGCGCAAGGGCCACCCGTGAGTTCCGCCAGCAGCTGGCCAACTACCCGCCGCCAGTGGAGGACTACGAGAGTCTGCCACTAGAGGCGTACCAGATCAACGCCAGTCACTACTTGCCAGCACACAGCATTAGCACCTCCGAGATCCCGCCCGACTACGACAACGGCTCCCCGGACCAGTCGTCCATGTCGTGTGCGGCGCCACCACGCCATCTGCCGCTCCGGCCGGCCAACTTCCAGCGGCCGATCAGCGATATCTCGCAAGACGCCCTCTCCATGTCCATGTACACTTCAACCAACGCCTCCTGCTCCGACGTGTCGGGCATGTGCGAACCGGACAGTGAGATAAACCTTAGCGAGTATGGGGAGATTGAGGAATGTTTGACAAACTTGCAGACAAGCACGGACGTATAGTCGCACCCCCCATTCCAATCCTCTCTCCGATGCGTACGGTAGCTTTATGTCTAAGTCTCCCTCAATCATACTGTTGATGCCGGACCACAGAATTAAGTAAACTAAGCTGATTACTCGTGACGTCTCAATATGTTTCTACGCTGAGAAGGCAGGCGTTCTAAAGACCAATATGCAGATGTCGATCCATGCAGAAAGAAGTTGCATCCAGTGTGAAAAGTGTGTGGATCGCTCGCTTCGTTGTCATGTACATTTCTGGATTCTTCGAATTGGACTTCTGCACAAATCGAGAGCAGCAGGGCTTGCAAGGGGGGGGGGGGGGGGGGGGGTCATGTCTTTTGTGTGAAATGTACTGTGCTCTGTACGAAAGCATGTCTGTGGAGCAGCACTCTACTGTAGTAAGGCTGGGTTCCCTTGTAAAATGTGAGATTACCAACTGCTTCGAGTCTGCATCTGGTATCTCACATTTGTGTATGCATATATATATTTATATACATGAATAGATAAATATATATATATATATATTGTTTCTCATTGCTTGTTATGTACTATTGATGATATGTGTATGCTAGTTAAAACTCATAAGATGCTATGCCATGTTGTGGAATCGTATCATTTCAGTGGAAAGAAGAAAAAAAAAAGGCTGTATAAATTTCTGTGCTTGATATCTATTCTTGATATATGAGAGGTATTTTTAAACTATCAAAACTGTTATTGAGAGAAGTACATGTTTTTCAGTCTGTTCTAGTGTACAGCAAAGGAAGTATTACTTGAAAAAAAAAAGTAGCATCTAGTTTGTAAGATTTGTGATTACTGGTAGGGAAAATATTTGAAAAACAAAAAAGTCATTGATATTGATAGGGTGCAGTTTGAAAGTGTTTGTATCAATTAGGATTGTGATGACATTCACATTATGTTAAGACAAAATGTACATTGTAATTTTCCAAACATGATACTCTTCACTGGAAGGGTTGTTTGTTTATGTGTGGTGAACACTTATTGGATGAGTTGAGAGTGCTTGTGCTGTCTCCAATTTTATATCCACAGTAGCTTTTTACAACAAACTTTTGACTCTTTCCCAGTTTTATCTTGTCTTAATAGAAACCCTTTTATAAAGTGTTCTCATGCAGTCACCGTATTGTGTGAGTGGATGCGTGTGTGTGTGCGCATGCAGGTGTGTGTGGGTGTTTGCAACTGTGTGGATGTGTGGTCGTAATAAGCTGTCAGTATGGATAATGTCGCACGATGAAGTCACTGCGTGATGGCACTCTTTAAGACAGCTGCTTTCCGGTGAAATGAAAGCAATATATCATATTTTGTTCTTTTTTCTTGTGGTTTTGGGATTGAGAATTCTGAACCACCCACTGCTATGTGTATATATTTGCCAACAAGTGTGATCTACGGCGGATCAAAACTTCTTAATGTAGTGCTCTAAGCCTTGTGTGTTCTTATCATGGTGTTATACTCTGTCAGGAAAGATATATGCTTTGTTTTGTTTTAAATCTTGTTATTTTACTCTTTTAATTTATGCAACAACCGAAAAAAAAAGGGAAAATGACAATCGTGGTGCGTTGACAGAAATAAGAAATTAATTGAATGGTCGCTATGTAGGTGATTGGATGGAATTGTGGGGTCTCAGAGCTTTGTTATATCTCCTTGAAGACAAGTGTAATATGATATAGCGTGATTACTGAGGGAAGTGATGGAATTTTGTTTGGTATCGAGATGGCTTAAATGCCAGTATTTCCCCCTCCCTCGTTTTGTATAAGATGGAAATAACCTTGAGGGAATCTGTATTCATCGAACATCTTTCGCCAAACCTTGAAATGGGGTGAACAACTTCTTGTACTTAAAACCTTGGAGTAGGATGTAGGTCACAATTTTTGCGAAACACTTCAATTGTGCATGTAGCCCCTGTTAGCAAATTACTCCTTGAAGAAAGTCAGTCAGTAAGATGATTGACCGTCACGACTTGCCCACTTGTGAAAAAGAAAAGTATTCCTTGATCCGTGTCAGTTTTAATTTTTGTAGATCTGAGAACAGACTGCCATTGATGCATCTCTCATAATGAAAATCTGTGTATTTTCTATTTCAAATTGGGAGCATAATTATATATATATATTTTTTTCTAGCTTCTCAATTGGACGTGTATGATTTATCATGTGTTGGCATGAATGACACAGATTTAAGAAGAGCCTTTACTGTCAAGGTGTTTCTTATAGAGCTAGCTTTTTTCGTTTATTGTTTTCTTTTGAATGAAAGCATCTTGTATTCAGCAAATTGCAGAAACTTTTGAATCAGTTTTGATACCAGTATTCAGCTGATCGTGCATTTGATAGAGCAGTCCAGGTTCAACGAGTCCTGTTACGATATGGCGGGAACAGTTTTCAAAATGAGTGGTACCATTTAGTAGCTGAGCAGATTTTCATTGTGTGTTGAAAATGTACAAACCAGGGACTTTATGCGTAATGCTGGTGGCAAGAGCAAGAGAGAAAGAAAAAAAAATGATGCAAAAAAACAGAACTTGGTCAAGTACTGTGTTCAGAAGTCAGAACATGTTGTCAAGGAGATTCCTGGCACATCTTATTGTATGTCCAGAGAGGGGAAAATGGAGGGGGAGGGGAAATGTATATGATTTCATGTGTTCCCAGTGATTCCTGAGATTAAATGTGTGCTGTTTTAATTCCTGCAATGAAAGCCTTCCAAATCAGCATTCTTCAGCACTCTGGGAAACCACTGGGCGGGGCAAGATGGATTTTTGATGTTTAGCGGGAATGCCTAATATTTTGGGTCACTCAAGATATGTGATGGGGAACCGTTGGGATCACCCGGGGACATGCACCGGGGATGTGATGACAAATTGGTCCAGTTGCAGTGTACAAGCAATAAACATGATATGATCAATGGGAGCTGCACAAACTTAATCATTGATATGCAATTGATTTATGTTACTGGTTTGATGTGAATATCAGGTAAATGCATTTTTTTTCCAATTACTTTTTGTTGTTGTAATGCTTCCCTCATTTCTACATAATATCTTCCATTTCCCTGATCAAGTTTCGGTCCCTTAGTTAGAGTGGAATGGACTTTTGGAAAAAGAAAAAAAAAGATAGTTGTTTTCCCCCTCAATTGAGTCTAGATTCTTAAGATTGTTATAGCACCTGGTTACGGGACCAAAAAATGACTTCCGGAAAACAAACGAGACCCAGACTGTTACCTCAGCTAGTCCCTTGTACTGACAATCGTGGGTCTCCGGAGACCAACTTGCACCAGTTTTGTGGGCACCACATCATTTGTACCGTTTGT
Organism: Diadema antillarum; assembly: GCF_040938485.1. NCBI lineage: Eukaryota > Metazoa > Echinodermata > Echinoidea > Diadematoida > Diadematidae > Diadema > Diadema antillarum. The sequence continues at coordinate 2,434,604 of NW_027270892.1, read as the reverse complement.
GATTATATTCCAGCCGAGATGAAGATAGAGTGTTCTTCCTGTCATGAGAAAATTGAAGACAATGGTGAATTGGGGAGGTCACCATCCACTAGATATCCCCAGAGTAAGCACAATGCCTCATCACAAGTCTACCGTTGCTCGGAAGTATTCATTAGAGAAAAGTATTCATCAAGACGTTTTCCTGTATATCCATAGCTTCCTTCGTAGTTGTGGTTTTGCACCGAGATTTTTGTCTGTTTCTTTTTCCATTTTTCAACATGGCCTACTATTTGGGCCAAGAATATGTGTGTCTAGAAGAAATTGCACCCATTTTTTTTCCTTTTTTCTGCGACAACACTTTTTCTTCTTCCGCGCAAGAATGGCAAAAATGTATTCCAGTGTAGCTAGTTGCACAATAGCAGCAGGAAAAAAAAAGATTCACTATCAGTCCGACTGGAGAATCATGGCTTTAATGAGGCATTCTTTGTGTGTACACTGTGTGTGAAGCAAAGGTTTACATGAACTGATTTTTCTGTTTATATTTGTTTTTCAGCATTCTTTTTTTTTTCACAGACATTTCATTCAGGTGATTGAGATTTCTGTAAAGAAAATGTTTTGTTATATCTTTGCTGAGGAAACTGTGGCATTGACAAGATTATTTTAGTCTCTGCTGCCTCTATCCTTGCTCTCTTTTCTTGCTAGTGTGATATTGCTTGCAATGTCAGTAAAAATAAGATTTTGCATCTCCTCAAAATGAAATACATTGTATTTCCAGACACACACACAAAAAAGTAAAATTCACCAAAGCATTTCAGTGTTTGTCTCTGTATTGTGGCCTGTTAAAAAAATGATTGATTTGTGAAAGAAAATGGAATATTTGCAATAGTACTCAAATTTTAGGCTGTCTTTTATCTCATATTTAAGCATATTTATGCATCACTTTTAAGATGCAGATAGGTCAGATTCATTAGATTAATTTGTGTATTTGAAAGCAATGTGTTTCTCCTATCTCCTATATATTGCAACAGTACTTTCAAGCATTAATTAGAATTTCTGCTCTGTACAGTGTCCATTAAGGTTTACTTGTGTTCAGCTGTAGTCTGGATGGTGCATTTTGTGTTACGAGACTATCCCACTTTTTTTCTGTGGTACCCAACACACCATGTAAAAGTAATTTGTTCATGCAAAATGTTGATATAACCTAAATCAACATATTTTTGCAGTTTTAAAGATATCTTTTGCACAAGCTAAGGCTTATTTTAGTCGCGTACATAAGGAGTGTTGTTTGGGATCTTTTTCCCTGTTTATCTAATTTGTGCTACTGTCGCATGCATTATCCTCTGTATATGTTAATTTAACTTATCTTTCCATTCTGTCAAATCTTTGAAATATGCACAGAAATAAAGAAAAAATCAGACATTTCATAGCCTTTCTTATGAGTACCTTAATTTATTCTGTATTTTTTTGCCTTGTCTAGCTTTTATGTAATTATGAGTGAAACACAATCATTGTTATTTTGTAAGTTGGTACATACTTTAACAGTGGAGGAAAAAAAAAATCATGTAATATGTTTCATTTGTTATGCATTTGCTTTGTTTTTTTCCCGTAATTTTGAAATATCGCCAAAATTTGTTTGTATTGTTCTTGCTATTTTGTCTCTAAAGCACATCTGTACTTTTGTTTCAGGAGTGAAGGTGTCTTGATTAAATACCATACTGTGTAAACGTACCACTGTGTCTGTTCATCAGCCTTTTCAGATGTCCTATTTTGTGTTGCTTTTCTCACTAGGTAGTATATGTACACTGTGGTGTTGGTGTCTTTACTGTTATGAGCTCAGTGTATATTATGGTGCTGCTGTTGTTAGTGTGAATGAATAAATGTAGAAGATATATTCATATAAATGTACATGTTTTCTGCACCAGGAATTTGGTCTAAGATTTGCAGAATTTGTCAGAGATTGGTATTGCAATACACAGTTCTGTTTGATAACTGTACCGTGAGACCATTCAAAATGTTCACAAACAAAACAGTCTCACATTCTTATGTATCAAAGAGTCTGAATGTTTGTACTAGGTGTTACAAAAAAAAAACATTCCCCACTTCTGAAAACTATAAATCAGATAACACTGTCATTGATATGAGTAATAGCTGAATAGTGTACAATTTGGTTGGAGATGATTTGAATATGAAAGCATAAATCAGTTTCATTAAATCCATGATTAATTTTAAAGTTGGGTTCCGGAATTTGGTTCAATTTTAACCCTCTGTACAAAACTTGAACTTTACACAGGAACAAATGATGTGTATGTGAGTGTGTGCTAAATATGCCCTGAACAATAGACATGAACACCATTTTTTCAGAACTCTGCTGACTAGGCTTCTGGTCTCTTGCTCCAAGGCACATGAATGCTTTATTAATGATTCATGATCGATTATTCTGGGCACTGCTAGTCTAAATTCATGGTAAAGAGTAAAATGCATGCGCATGAAAAAAGTAAGCACATGGCTACATTTCAGGATGAATAAAGACTAGCTGTGATAGTGGAATTTCTCCTGAATGAATACAGCATTCATACCCTGGCCATTGTCTGGGTGTTAACCACACACTCCCATACACACTAATTGAGCCCTTTGCAGAGATAAAACAGCAAAATCTGAACCCTAACTTTAAAATTTAATCTTGCAAGTAATGAAACTGAATTATGCCTTAATTTTCAAATTACCTCAAACAAAATCGTACACTATTCAGCCATTACTCATATCAATGTCAGTGTTATCTGTACAGTTTTTGAACTATTTACGGACCAAAAGTGGGAAATGTTCTTTGTACATGTACCACCTAGTATGTGTGTGTCTGTGTCTGTATGTGTGCAAATGATGGAGAGACGGAGATTTAGAGAGATTGAGATTGAGAGAGAGAGAGAGAATGTCTAAAGAGAATGGAAATGTCGTATTAGGAATGACGAACGAAATTAAACACCATTGAAATTATCAGTTCTATGTTTCATTGTTTATTTAACACATATATTTTAGATTTGAATGTAAAGTAATAGATATGCAACTATAAAATTATCATCTTTAAACACATTTACAAAAGAAAACGTTCACTGTCATACTCTGTCAGTAATAAAAGATCAATGAGTTGTCAGTGGCGGAAGTTAGACTCTTACGTAGGGTAGTAGCCTGTCTTCAAGAGCCACATGCAGAGTTTTCACTTACAAGGCTATCAAACTCGTCCACGGCATACGACTTCTGAAGTGCAGAGGTCAAAACATTCCAATCACAAGGAAATTATGAGTTGAGTTGAGTTGAGTTTATTAACAAGATACATGTGAATAAATGATAACATGATAACATGAAATTCCAGTGTAGGATACAATAACATGAAATTTTTATGAGAATACGATGATTTTGTACAAGGTTCTTACAGCTTTGCAAGCATATATTTTACATACTTATATCTACCTTACATAAGAATACATGTGTTATGATAGATTTGTTATAATAGAAAAACAGAAGATAATGTTGTTAAAGGGGGAACCAAAAGTTAGCACAAGTGCTAGTCGGGAATGGTTGTCCCATTATAGCTACATGTATATTTAAGCTTATTGCAAGGTCTACTCTTTTAAAGTAACTGTACTATAGAAGTACATTAAACTGAACACTGAAATTTCTTTTCATCACTAAACTTCTTTTAACAAGTGATTTTTTAGGTTTCTTCGAAATGAAGATCTTGTTCTTTCCTCTTGTTGCAGCTTTTGACAAAACTACTGGGTGGGGGTGGGGTGGGGAGGTGGGGCTGATGTATGAACAGTCAAAGGAGAGCATGAAATAACAAGACCATCTGCTGAGTGGCACAAGTCCCGACTTCAATACTGGCAACCCTTAGCTGATGGACTGTACCATAGTACATTGTATTGTTATTTTAGTCCTGTCTTTGACTGCTCATTCCTTGCAATAATTACTGTATGTACAGCCCTATCCAAAGTTATTCTGTACTGAGGCAGGAAGATAGCTGGGGCATTTGGAAGAAAATTTAGGGTAAACCCATGGTATTGTAGTTTAGAAGGTGAGAAAGACCGCACATCTTCCTTCCGTGGGTGGGGATACCTTCTTCCACATCCTGCCCGCTCGGTTTTCCATACACTTATCACACTTTTGAGATTGACAAAATTCTGAATATTTCGTCAAAAGTGTGCACTAAAGCTGTAACTTCAATTAAAGAAATGCATAAGTTCTTAATGTGAGAGGGGTATATCCCCTTCCAGTGAATCATTCCCCCGTTCGGTTCCCCTTCCATTAAAAATTTAGTACACTTGTTTTTTGATTAACAATCTACCAAATATTCAATAAAAATGTGTATACAAGATATTTTCATTTTAATTCTAAAAATCCAAAAGCTCTCTTTCTGTATTGGAGGGGTAAGGGGATGCCTCTCTCCCACACCCTTCCCGCGCTCGTCTCCCCTCCATGCATTAACTATGGCTACATTTGACAATTTTCCAAATATTCCATCAAACGTGTAAAAATGCAAAAAAAAAACTTTCTCGTGTGGGATGAGATTTACCCCCCCCCCCCCCCCCCCCACATCCTTCCCCGGCTGGTCTAACTCACATGCATGACTTACTATCACACCTCTCTGTTTGACTTTTTTTTTAATCCAGAGATAAATTACACCAAAACTGTGCACCATATTGTTGAATTTAAATCCTTAAAAATGCAAAGGCTTCCTTGAAAGGACGATATTCCCCGCCCCTGATCCTCCCTTGCTCGGTCCCCCTCAATTGATTCAAATAGTTCATTTTTGGGATTGACATTTTTCGAATATTCTACAAAGACTGTGAATAAGATCGTGTTATTTCAATTCTAAAAATGCAAAAGCTCCGTCGTGCGAGAGGGGTACCCCTTTCCACATCCATAGACGTAGTACACAGTAATGACGCACACGAAAGCCGGCTGCACCACGATTTAGCCATTCGCATTTCCCTAAAAATTAAGTTTCCTACTTTTTTATTTTAAAAATCCAATACTCACCAAAAGTGAAAAGATGCTAGGATAGCAACTCTTGCTGGAATGGCAACTTCCATAAGCAACAGCCAATCAGGAGGCTGGATTCTAATTCCAGAAGGAGTTGCTGTCATATCATCTTTTTATAAAACGGGGCCCAGATCGCTGAATATCATGTCTGAAAATGTAAACGCTCCCTCGTGTGTGTGTGTGTGTGTGTGTGTGTGTGTGTGTGTGTACGCGTGGGGGGGGGGGTACACATCCTTTGTTTATGGAAGGTTGCTTTGCCCTTCTTGACAGTTCTTAAAGGGCTCACACCCGTAAATACAATGGAATGTCCGAAACCCCTTCACAAATTCGTACCAAAGATACCAAAATAAATGAAGAAAAAAATTAATTAAAAATCAATGATGCAGTTTGGCAAAAAACTGAATAGCTGTAGATATTGAGTATGAATTCCTCTACAAATTGCATTTTGGTTAAAAGATGAAAGCTTTTCTGGTGGAATTTGAGGGGACTATATTTCATTGGGTACGTGCACGGAAAATGGGTGACTTTTTGAGTGACAAGAACTCGTAGTCTGGCTTTTCGTACCCCTGAACAGAATTTGAACTGAATTATCCACCCTGAGAATTTGATGGATGAAAGGGTACATCTAACTTATCCAGGTTAGTGAAGCTGAAACACCTCATTTCTCACAGCTATTTTACAGAATTTTTTGAAATTTGATTTTTAACACACGTCCCTATGGGGAAATATTTATGGGTGTGAGCCCTATAGAGGATGCATGCAATGCACACAAGTCTATGGGAAGTATTCATCCCATACAAACTCTGCTGGTTTATGTTGATGTATTGTGTCAGATCTCTTCCTCCCTCCCCCCTTCCCCTTCCTACCCCCCCCCCCCCTTCTCTTCTACCCCCCCCCCCCCGACTCTGTTTGGCTATAATTTGTTTTCTTATTATGTTGATTGTGTTGTTGTGGTATAGATAGATCTTTGTACATAGCAGTCATCAGTATCACACAACTTTGAATGACTGTGTTATTTTAATGTATTTCTTTGTTTGGCTACCACTGGAACAGGTCAAAATTCATAAAGTTAGTCTGTTTGACAAAACAAAGTCTTTTCAAGTATTTTGTAGGCAATAATGTGATGATGACACCCCCATAATCAAAGATTACTGCCTGCATCTAGGTATTCATCTTATGAAGAACTGATCAACACTACATTTTTATTTTTTTAAAAAACCTCAAAGGGTGTGAGTTTCAAAAGTGTCCCTTTGAGAAGCTTTATAACCCTAGAATGTGTAATTTCCCATATGATGTAGGTGCAAATATCATCAAAAACACATTTATGATGTTTAAAAGTCAAATGAGAAATATGACCTTCACTATAGGGCTCACACCCGTAAATACAATGGAATGTCCGAAACCCCTTCACAAATTCGTACCAAAGATACCAAAATAAATGAAGAAAAAAAATAATTAAAAATCAATGATGCAGTTTGGCAAAAAACTGAATAGCTGTAGATATTGAGCATGGGCGTCACCACGGGGGGTGCGTTGGGTGCGAACGCACCCCCTTCAGACCCTTCAAAAAAAGAAAAAAAAAAGAAAAAAAAAAAAGGTCTGCGAGCGACCTAAACGCCGGACGCTAAATAATCACTCTTTTTTATTTATTTATTTTTTTTAATTTTGCACCAGGGACAAAAAACACAATTCGCACCTCTGTAAAATTTAAATTCGAAAGTCGCATTTTGAGAGCACTACAACAACTAACTTAAACATTGTTATTCAATGAATAAAAGGTCGTGATTGGTTGCCTTAAAAAAGAAATGGAGTCACAACAGTCTTATTCGCTTTGATCCAATGCTTGAAGCACTCAAACATATTTGAAGTAGGGTTCCTATAGGCCTAGGGCCCTATATGTGAAACTGGATATGCCGCTCAGATGTTCACTCGCGTCTCGTCACCAGGCATCATCACCAGGCACTTTCCAAGAAAGATATGTCTTTGTGATGGTAATTACTTTTCGCTATCCCTACTTATAAACGATGGGATGTATAAGACAATGGTAAAGCCACGGGGTTGCGTGAATAGAAATTGCTCAAATATTAATGAAATAGATATCAAAAATTACTCGACTGTACGTGTCTGTCTATAAAAGAACTATAGGCACCTACTTGAAGATTATACCATATTAGTTACAATTTGCGGAAATAAGGAGAAAAGAATAAAACCGGCTTTCCATGAGACTAAAATTTCAAAAACTTCCACAAAGCTCAGGTTTACACTTTTGCACATAATATTGCATTATATTTAACGCCGAACGCTAAATAATTATTCTTTTTTATTTATTTCTTTTTTTAATTTTGCACCAGGGACAAAAAAAAGATTGTGGGCAAAAACAATTCGCACCTCTGGTTCTGGCAGCACTGATTTTATACATACTAGTATTCTATACAGTGTTTACTATTTAGATAGATTTTGGACATCCTTCCCCCCCCCCCCCCCCCTTGGTCACTTCGACGCCACCTCGCTGGTCATACCTCCCCCAGTCACGAACATAAACCGACACCCTTGACTACCAGTGGCGGATCCAGGTGGAGGGGCGCACCGGGCGCCCCCCCCCCCCCCCCCCTCTTAATTTCGACAGCGAAACATTATAGCGACAAAGGCAGTTTTTTGACTGTAAAATGTCAAAATTTTAAAGCTCGCTCGCTCCGCTCACTCGCATTTAATCGTAATACCATTCTCCTGAAGTTGCTGCCAGCATTTGCCGGCAGTTTTGCCCGGTGAGCCCCCCTTAATTTCGAAAGCTAACAAGATACACTGAGTAGCTTCAAAAGGCAGTTTTTGGACTGTCACATGTCAAAATTTTCAAGCTCGCTCGCATCTAATCTTTATGCAGTTATCCTTATAACTGCCAGTAATTGTCTGCAGTTGCGCCCGGTGCGTCCCCCCCTTAATATCCAAAGGGGAAACAAAAATTAATGATAACTACAAACGGCAGTTTTTGGACTGTAAAATGTCAAAATTTTAAGCTCGCTCTCTTCGCTCGCTCGCTCGCATTGAATCGTTATGCAATTCACCTGATTTTGCTGCCAGTAATTGCCAGCAGTTGCCCTGTGCTCTCCAATCCCCCCCTCTTTAATTTCCAAAGCGAAAAAATATGGCTAAGAAAGGCAGTTTCTGGACTGTAAAATGTAAAATTTTTAGCTCGCTCTCTTTGCTCGCTCGCATTTAGTCGCTATGCAATTCATCTGATGTAATTGCCATCAGTTCCGCCCGGTGCGCACCCCCTCCCCTTAATTTCCAAAGCGAATAAATATGGCCAAGAACGGCAGTTTTTGAACTGTAAAATGTCAAAATTTTCAATTTCGCTCGCTCCGCTCGTAATACCATTCTCCTGAAGTTACTGCCAGTATAATTGCCGGCAGTTCTGCCCGGTGCGCCCCCCCCCCTTAATTTCGAAAGCTAAAAAAAAATATACTGAGTAGCTTCAAAAGGCAGTTTTTGGACTGTAAAATGTCAAAATTTTCAAGCTCGCTCGCATTCAATCTTTATGCTGTTCTCCTGATGTTACAGTCACTAATTGTCTGCAGTTGCGCCCGATGCGAATAAATATGGCAAAGAACGGCAGTTTTTGGACTGTAAAATGTCAAAATTTTCAAGCTCACTCGCTCCGCTCCCTCGCATTTAATCATAATACCATTCTCCTGAAGTTGCTGCCAGTAATTGCCGGCAGTTATGTCCGGTGCGCCCCCTTAATTTCGAAAGCTAAAAAGATTATACTGAGTAGCTTCAAAAGGCAGTTTTGGGACTGTCATTTGTCAAAATTTTCAAGCTCGCTAGCATTTAATCTTTATGCAGTTCTCCTGATGTTACCGTCAGTAATTGCTTGCAGTTTCGCCCGATGCGCCCCCCCTTAATTTCCAAAGCGAATAAATATGGCCAAGAACATTTAATCGTAATACCATTCTCCTGAATTTGCTGCCAGTATATTGCCGGCAGTTCTGCCCGGTGCGCCCCCCCCCCCCCTTAACTTCGAAAGCAAAAAAGATATACTGAGTATAGCTTCAAAAGGCAGTTTTTGGGACTGTAAAATGTAAAAAAAAAATCAAGCTAACTCTCTTCGCTCGCTTTTGTCATTGTTATGCCATTCACATGATGTTATTGCCAGTAATTGCCAGTAGTTGCCCCCGGTGAATTTTCAAAGCAAAAAAACAAACAAACAAACAAACAAAAACATGGCTACAAACCGCAGTTTTTGGACTGTAAAATTTCAAAATTTTAAAGCTCGCTCGCTGCGCTCACTCGCATGTAATCGTCATGGCATTCTCCCGATATCACTGCCAGTAATCTGTCGTTTCACGTGCACCGTCATTCCATAATCCATTTACTAATATATAGGGGAACAACCCCCTCCCACAACCTCCCCCCCCCCCTCCTTGCTCGTTCCGCTTGCTCGGGTTTAGTCGCGTCCATGACATCGGTGTAAGAATTATTTCTAGAAGTTTGTTTAAATTGTACCATTTATATAGGCACATATTTTTGTTCAATAACAACTTAGTTCAAAATGTACTGATACCTTAAACAAGTAGGACTGTTTCACGTCGGTAAAACACACAAAAACCTGCTTGTATCAAATTGCACCATTTAAAACATCAAAATGCAAAAAGTTCTCACCTTGGGAGGAGGGGGGAGGGTGGAGGATGGACAACAGGCACTTTCACATCCTTTTCATACCCCCTCCCTCGTATACTAATGCACCCTCCCCCCCCCCCCCCCCCCCTCCAAGATGGAATTCTAGCTACGCCGGTGTCCTTTCCCCGCTTGGTTTCCCTCAAAAAAAAAAAAAAAAAAAACAGTAACAGGGATTGAGAGCTTCATAGATTCCAAATGTCTGTTCAAAAAATCTCGTTACATTAGGGTCAAAACGCACCCCCTTGAAAAAAAGCTGGTGACGCCCCTGTATTGAGTATGAATTCCTCTACAAATTGCATTTTGGTTAAAAGATGAAAGCTTTTCTGGTGGAATTTGAGGGGACTATATTTCATTGGGTACGTGCACGGAAAATGGGTGACTTTTTGAGTGACAAGAACTCGTAGTCTGGCTTTTCGTACCCCTGAACAGAATTTGAACTGAATTATCCACCCTGAGAATTTGATGGATGAAAGGGTACATCTAACTTATCCAGGTTAGTGAAGCTGAAACACCTCATTTCTCACAGCTATTTTACAGAATTTTTTGAAATTTGATTTTTAACACACGTCCCTATGGGGAAATATTTATGGGTGTGAGCCCTATATCGTACGTATTAGCCTTTTGCCAAGGCCCTCTTGGTGTATGATGGCTATATCGGGCTAGGGAAGAGAGCCCAGCCGAGCACGACAGCGCTTAGTCCATGGGCCAGGCCAGATATTGGTACCATCTGAGGTGGCAAAACCTTTTTGGTGTCATTTTGTTTGTCGGGCATAGATATGCTTATCAAGCTATGATAGCATTTCCAAATGAGTAGCTTAGTCGTAGTAAATGAATTTTTAACCAATTTGGTCTCGTTGTTATATCCCTATACTTCTGAATCGGAACTAACCGCTAAACAAAGAAGAGCACTGTCTTCTGTATGTTCCTTAGAGCTGTAAAATGCAGCTCTGTGGTATGTTCACAGGTGTCCTATTGTAAACGCGGTGCGCTTAGTCTTTATTCAAGGCAGCGAAGGGAATATCCAAAGATTATGATGTCCACGGCGCTTAGTCTTTATTCTAGACGGCGAAGGGAATATCCAAAGCGTATGATACAGTGTATATCCTTTTATCTAAAAACAACAACAACAACAAAAGCAATTCCTCGTGAATTTTCCGTATCTTTCAATTATTTATCATTTTCCGGCGAAAACGCTACGGTGAAAACGCTGATACCACGCCAATGTCGCTTTATTTCCCTCCAACAATATACGATAATGCAAAAACAATGTACCGGTACACTACGATACATTATAATGAATAATATTGTAAATGAACAGAGTGATTTTTGTTTAAAACTGATGTATTTGTTGATAGGGTAGTATAAAAACAGTATAGATAATCCCTTTTATGAGGAACTTTAGATATGATAACGGTACATTGGTCTAGATAAAGACTAAGCGCACCGCGTGACAGCTGTGGACATCATAACCCTTTGGATATTCCCTTCGCTGCCTTGAATAAAGACTTAGCGCACCGCGTTTACAACAGAACACCTGTGGACATACAGAAGGCAGTGCTCTTCTTTGTATAGCGGTTTAGTTTCGATTCAGAAGTTTAGGGATATAAAAACGAGACCAAATTGGTTAAAAATTCATTTATTATGACTAAGCTACTCATTTGGAAATGCTATCATAGCTTGATAAGCATATCTATGCCCGACAAACAAACTGACACCAAACAGGTTGTGCCACCTCAGATGGTACCAACAACCCATTTTTCGGGTCTTGGCCCATGGACTAGCTGTCCAACTCCTCAGCTGAGCTTACTTCGTTCCACCCCATTTACTCCCCACCACACAGCGAGAGTCTTGGCAAAAGACTAAAATCGCATTTGAATGCAGTGTTTTTCTGGTCTCACCGTTCCCGTATCCGTGCTGATTGCCATTTTATTGTCCTTGTGAACATAATCGCTTCCCAATGAACTTGATCTCTGATAGCCATGTGCGTAAAGGAGGTCCCGTTTGATCAGTCTTCACAACTACTAATGCTCTCTTCTCTGGTACGAAACGTGGACTGATGACATTCATCTACAATCTCCAGTTTTGTAATTTCTGCGTAACATATTGCAGGGGGCGTTCTGCAGGTGCGAGTGGCAAATGCTAAATTTTCGACTCGTATAGTTACGGAAATTATTGATGGCCACTTCCTTTCCTCTATCCAGTTCCATTTTAGGGTCCTGATTTTCAACTTAAAGTGTTACCTTGATTTCAGCAGGTGATGGTTTACGGTCACTATCAACATTAACACACTGTCAACAAAACTTGATAATTTAATCCATTTTTTAGTTCAACGTCATTATCAATTTGATCAAGCTTTTCCCTTGTCCAGACATTGGCTTGCCCCAAATCCCTCGTCCGATCGAATCCCTGCTTGAAGCTACAAGTTTTTACAGGATGGTAATGTCCATGCCCTTGACTTTTTCCTACCGGTTTCAAAGTATAAATGGTCGTACAACAATGGCAGCATTATTCAAATTAATGAAATTCTTCCGTCGAGATGTTTTTCCACATCGTTTTCACATCAGCCCGATAAAAATCCAAGCTCGAGATATTTTTAGCGATCGCAAATTAGCGCGCTATTTCATTTCCTATTCACATCAGCCCGAAGAGAATGAGCCCGAATTTTTTTTCGAGCTAATTCGACAGCTGAGCATGCGCAAACAGTGTCGGGTATACCTGGGTATACCAGTAGAGCGCACGCTTTCGGGTCACACACGCTAGGCATGATGGGATACATCGCGCTAATTAGGTGATCCGAGTATCCTCTCTCGGATCACCTGTTTTTGTACGGATTCTTTTTTCTTATTTCTCCTCAAAAGTTGTGTAGAGGTTAGCTCAAAAGTCCTCTGCCTATCAATTTCAAACTTAAACCATATATGTATCATGTCCCAAAGACAACAGATCTAGTAAAATCAGCGTGATCAGTCGACCGTGACGTCACTATGACGTCATTATATGAAATCACATTTTCATTCATATCTTATTAATGGAATGGAATTTCTCAATGAAATTTACGTCTCATATAGTTCAAGTCAAGTTCTTTCTACTCATATTCTCAAAATTTATCTCTACACTTAAAACGTACGCGTACGCGCGCGTTGAAATGTTGACATGCTCCAATCGAGCTCAATTTTTTTTTTGCACACGTTTCAGATCATTTGGAGTATTTTTTAAAGAATTAAAAAATGGACGGACGCGTACGCGCGCGCACATATACGCACGCACAGCTCATATGCAATAGAAATTTCCCGTTTTTCACATGGATCGGATGTCTGAAATGTAAAGGAATAATTCTACCAAGTTTCAAGTCAATCTGACTCACTATGACGTCATACGGGCCCGTCAAATGGCGATATACAGTGCACCTATGCCAAAAAACCGCCAATTTTAAATCCGATTTTACTCGTCAGGATGGACGGTGACCCCCATTTTCTTTACATATTCTGAAAGCTGATGAGTTGTACATGTCATTTCATGGGTTGGCGATGCTGGAAAAATGATTTAAAGATATCAAATTTCTTAATAAAATAAAAAAGGTAAATTTTCAAAATGACGTCATCAAATTTCAAGTTCACTCGAGCGTATCTCACTTATCCTTTGCCTATTTTGACCCAGATTTCAGTATGTTGTAGCTTATTATATTATGTTCTTTAATAAGTGTATTCAAATTTTGATTGGATGACGGCATCACCTCGTAAAAATGGATTGAAAGTAACCTTGTCAAATTTGACCAGTTTACGTGTTATCTCTATGGTAGTGCAGTTTTTCTGGAAATGAAAATTGACATGACTATCTTTTTCGAGCCCTAGCTCACATATCCTTCTGTGAATTTCTCCCAAATTTTGATATATTGTAGCTGAGACTTTAGGCTATCGTAAAAAACCCTCCATTTTTTTCATACGACGTCGGGATCACGCCGAAAAACTTGGTTAAAATTGGCACTTGGCTTCGATGTAGCGTCATTTTGCTTAATACACAGAGCCTATGGGGGATGAAATAAGTCAGTGCATAACGCATCGGACTTTTAATCTAAAGGTTCCGGGTTCGAGCCTCACTCCTGCTTTTTGCTTTTTTTAAACACTTTTTTCTTCTTTTTCTTTAGTTAGTCTTATTCTCCCTTCCTAACTTTATCTTTTTCTGATATTTTTATGCTTCTCTTTCAAATTTCTATACAATACTTTAACTTTTTCTTTATTTTTTCTTTCTTCCACTTTCTGTGCAATAGATCAACAACCCCATATTTTGCACATGTTTAGTTCATGTCACGAACATCATTTCATAAAATAACAACTTCTACCTCCGACACCATCTTGGGTAGGTAAATATGGGTCAAAGGCCAAAAGTGTTTAATCCTGTATCTTTGTAAATACACGCCCTTCCTTTCCCACATTTTGCACACGTAAGGAATATGTTGCAAGAATCATTTCACAAAATAACAACTTTTTGCTCAGATGCCATCTTGGCTGTTTAAAGTGGGGTCAAAGGTCAAATATACCTCATTCTGTAATCTCATTAGTGTATATGGTATCACCGTCATATTTTGCACACACGTGGACCTCGATAGATGGATCATTTTGTAAAATAACGACGCTTTGGTGGGAAGCCATTTTGGCTGTGCAAATGGGGTATTATATCTATGGGAGTACATTTTTTCTGGAAATGAAAAATGACATGACTGTCTTTATCGAGTACTAGTTAATCTATCCTTCCGTGAATTTCTCCCAGATTTTAATATGTTGTAGATGAAACTTTGGGCTATCGTTCATGTGATCCATATTCTTATTGGAAGTCGGGATTACGTCCAAAGACCTGGTTGAAATTGACGCTTAGCTTCAATGTCGGGAGATATGTCTTTCTTTCGGTGACTTTCTTTGCAATAGCTCAAGAAAAACATGCCCTTTCACCCCCACATTTTGCACATGCTTAGTCCATTTCATGCACATCATTTCATAAAAAGAAGAATTAATTCATCAGACACCGTCTTTGGTAGGTACATTAGTGTCAAAGGTCATAAATGTTTCTTCGTCCTGTATCTTGGTAACTACTTGTCCTATATATCTTTGACATATTTTGCACACGTATAGACTAATTTGTCTGTGTTTACAAATTTAAATCTAGTTTCTTGAGGCGATTTCACATCATCAAATAGCGCGCTAGTTCGCTATGTTATCCCGCTATTTCAGAAATTTCCCGAGTTGGACTCGAGAAATTTTCCCGATCAAAGCGATACAATTAGCGCGCTAATTTGTGTTCACATTATCAAATAGCGCGCTATTTCGTGATCAGGTTAATTTCCCAAGTCAGAAAATAACGGGCTATTTCGAAACATCGGGCTGATGTGAAAACGCCTATTCAGTCAATCATGTCAATCAGTTGCAATGAAAAAAAAAAACAGGCAGCGTTGTTTTTTGTTTTCCTTGGAAGAAAATGTTGAAGGATCTGTTTACCCTTCATGTTCATATAGTTTTCGAAATAGATTATCGTGTATGGATTCGTCATCATTCCTCGGCCACAAATGAAATAATCTCTCAAGGCTTCTTCCAACCAATCTGTTGAGAATTACGATGCCATGGTCTGGCCTGGAGCCTGTGCAGCATTTTGAAACTGTGATTATCGAGCGCTTTGGGCAATACCTGTGTGTGTACATGGGTATGCAATACCTGTACGAAAGTGTGCTATATCTGTGTGTGGGGCAATACCCGTGTGTGTGTGTGTGTGTGTGTGTGTGTGTGTGTGTGTACATAAGTATGTGTGTACATGTACATAGGCGTACGCAGGCTTTTTGCTGACCCCTTAATAATAATTGATTCCACTACATAATAATTACTACTCTTACGAGTATTGAAAGCAGTTAATGGGTATATTTTGTATTGTATATTGTACATATATATTGGTTTTGTTGACCCATTGTCAAGAATCGATTTTATTCCAAATTATTTTTTGCGGGGATGAGTATATTTAAGAACGCAGTTACTGTGTAAATATTTTTGTATAGTAGAATGATTAAAAACTAACACAATGGCAATCCTAAGAATTCATTTTTAATATTTTGTAATATGTTTGAAATGTCTCGCAGCTAGCAATAACTGAATGCTCACATTGTAATCAAGAATGGATGATGGAATCAAAATAGAATATTGTTTGAAACAAAAAAAGAAGAAGAAAGAAATACCTTGGCAATAATGGTCCTTTCAGATAACACTGTGTCGTCAGCATAAGCAGATGAATATCACGAACGTCAACCTTTTTCACCATATCCCCTACATAGATTACAAACAGTAATAGCCAAGAATGGAACCCTACGGAACACCATATGAATACATTCTTCTCGTGAATATTTATTATCAATTTATGTCACAATTCTTCGATTTCTTAAATATTTCCTAAATCACTTAATATACTGCATTTAAATTTCTAAATCCTACACTCCTCAACTTTTCTAAAAGAATGTTATCATTCACCGTGTCAAATGCTTTTCGGACATCTAGGAACACTGCACCGGTGTAACACTGTTTGTCCATTGCATTGAGCCAATCATCCGTGACCTTATAGCCCCGACATGACTAGGGAGGGTTGCGGAAGCAAGTACGGAAAAAGTATGCTAATCGGCTTGTCCTTTAAAATTCCTAGGAATATCTGCAGACTGACTGCAGACATTCCTAGGAGCGTCCTAGGAATCAGTCAGGAAGTGCGACATGCCTCGGAATAATAGGGAGTTTTCGCTACACGACGGGAAGACCGAAAGTGCGCGGAAGCAATGCAGCTGTGACAGTCCCCGCACTCGGACTCCCGTCCCCATATCTAAGGCCACATCTCACTAGGAAGGCGACCATGGCGACCATGGCGATCTGTGAAAATTTTACAAATCGTGGCGCGATCACCGTCCGTCTCCATTCTTGGCCTCCGAGGCGATTACACTACGGTTTCTCTACGCTCCACCTGCGCTGTAGGCGATAGTGCCACGATGATAATACGACTCATAACATGCCACGTTGGCCGACGAGACGCACTACTTCTGCAATCAAACCGACTGTTTTGCGATATACGTATGCTTATCAAGACCTCGCTACAACAGTGATACGATCGGAGCGACAGTGATAGTACGTTTACGCCGGGCTCATGCAGGGTTCCCACAGTCATGGAAAATCCTGGAAAATCCTGGAAAAATTTGTGGTCATGGAAAGTCAGGGAAAAGGAGGGAATTTGGAAAATTTGTGAAAAGTCATGGAAAAGTCATGGAATTGCATTTACCTCTGAATTGGCTATGGCAGCTTTCCAGTTTGTCGTATCTCGCAACTCTCATACTCTGTGATCATACTCTGCTATTATAATTGGTGTTCATGATTTCCATTTTTCCCAGTTTTGTGACATCCCAAATTCTACATAACTCCCGGGACATATACTAATGATAATATATAGATGCACATGTCATGAGTAAGATAGTGGGTGGAACAGATGTGAGGGGAGGTGGAGGCCATCATAACGTGTCTGATTTTGGAAACCGCGCCAGAAAGGAAGTCATGGAAAGCAGCAATTTAATCATGGAAAAGTCATGGAATTCTGTTTTCAAATTTCTGTGGGAACCCTGTCATGCTACGATCTCAAGCGATCGGGGTATATAAAATGGGTTTCATGAATGAATTTCTTCAGTCAGATGTCAGTGTCAAACCAACATGGATATGCAGAATCTATGGTTTCATCCTTACATCTTAGCATTCTAGAACACACCAGTCAGAAGCTGGGGGCATTTCATGAAGCAGTTTGGTCGGATATTTTTCTGACAAACTGTTACAAGCTACTGAAATCCTTGCATCTGATTGGCCGAGAGCAAATTTGTCCGACAACTTTGTCGGACAAAATGCTTCATGAAATGCTCTCCTGATGTGAAATTTCGCTATTAATTATAAGACATCCATTCAATTAAAAGGGTAAATGTGTATATAATATTCAAGGACAAACTACAAAACTAGGAGCAAACTACAAATCATATCCTACAATGAGCCAATTTTGTGAAGATTTTGAAAAGATTGTAACTTAATCTACTTTCATTAACTTGCAATGGTATATGACTAACAATTTGATAAACTGAGTAGATTCGTACTGAGTGTACGTGGAAAAACGGAATTTCATACGCTTTTCTCCATATCCACCTCCCTGGTCTGGTGCATCTCTTTTGTTTGTGGTTGGTTCCTGTTACGTAATACTGTAAAAGTGGTAATTTTCATGAGCGATGGGGCCGCTTTCGATGCGCTTGTTGAGTTACACTTTATGCGTTGCTACCCCGTCAGAGATACGAATATGGCGCTTTTAATGCGCTCGTGAGGCGATTGTGATACGCTCTAAAACCACGGCGCTCTCGCTACGGAAGTTTTGGGCATGTTCGAAACTTGGCGGCGACCATGGCGATGGTAGCGACCATCCGCGCCTCTGAACCGCTCAAGATACGATGGAGAAGATTTAAAGCGATCAAGCCACGATCCGCCGCGCTTTGTTGATTTATGATGATCGTAGCGGAATCGCCGTCTAGTGAGATGGAGGTATAAGCAGTGTCGCTTTCCGGTTTAGACGGAACGAGGCGTGGGGACAAGATCGCTGATTGGCTGACTGGCTGGCTGGCTGGCTGGCTGCTGCCCAGCATCGGGACCGAACGCTAGTTTGGTACCGTACCGTACTCGTTTCCCCCAGGACGGGACGTTTCTCGGATTTGATCATGCGCAGAAGCAAATTTTGCACACGGCACGCTCAATTACCGGTCGCGTCGAGCTTGCGAAAACTTGCTAGTGCTGATTGTACTCGGACAGCGCGGGAACATCTAAGATCACACCAGGGCCCTGTTTTATGAAGAGTTAAAATCGATTATAAAGTTGATTTCAAATGTAAATCTGCGGCAGACTGTGTGGTAAGGAAATTTGAAATCGATTTTATCTTTTGATAAAACGGGGCCCAGGAGTGGTAACATTATAAACTAGGACAATCAGGATGACTTTCCGACAACATACGTTAGATATGCGTACAATATAAAGAAAAATGCAAGGTTATAAATTCGGCGCAAAATTTGGATTTTTGTTTGCCGTAACGGAGGTCACACCAGCCGGAATTAAGCTTGCCTTATTTTTGCAGTTTGCCTTAGCTGGGAGATAAATATTTTCTCTACTTACTGTTCAAATCGAAACAAAACAGAAATTGAGATATCAGCAGAATTTCTGGACCATATATTTTTTTTCGGACATGCTTTTTTCTTTCACCTTGAAATACAAATTGATTGCTTTGTTGCTTCTGCAGAGCACGTCGAAGCGATCCCAATCGTTAAATTTGCTTTTTTTTTCTTTTTCTTTCATTCATGAAACTGTATCTCCTGAGTATCTCATGTTTCAGTCAATTTTTTAATGGGTAAGGATGGTCCGATTCTAACAAGCTGAATGATTTTTTAAGCTAAGAGCTTAGAACTTTGAAGTAAGTATAAAAATAAAAAAAAAATCGTTTTGACCTAGTTCTACTTTTGTGGGTTTTGAGCTTTTGCAACGAAAGAAACGATGTATTATGTGATAGCAACCATTGAAAATCCCTTAAGTGGAAAAGATTTGTGAAAAGAGCGAAACAAAACAATAATTACTAGGAGCTGGGGGAGGGCTTTTCTTCTTCTTTCTAGGTACTGTTCACAAAATAATAATATCCCCTGTCTTCTGCTGTGCCTTCTTCATTGGGCGCCGGGGAATGCTGACATTTACCTGTTCCTTATCAGAGGAAAAGAAGTTCAGCTGCGGGGCTAGGGTGGGGATCTCGCCCCCTTCTTTGTCTTTTTGTGTTTCATAGGCATAATACTGCATGAATTTTTTACTTTCAAAATCCTTTTGCTCCTATGAATATTTTGACTATTCTGTGTCTTGACTACAAATGCCCGCAGCGGCTTCGCGCACTTATATTTTTCTATCCGCATCAGCACCGCGCTGTCAAAACATTCGGGGTGTCTCCCGCTTTCCTACGCGAAAGCTGCCAGCACCGCAGGATTCTTCAGGAGCGTTTGCGGAAGGGGCAGAAGTGACGGAAAGGCGGGATGTGCTGACGATGTCTTCACGACAAGTTACCGAAGGTGTCAGGAAGTTCCCCTCCGCGTCCAATTTTTGGTCTCGATGAAAATTCGGAAACTTTTCTCTCTCCCGAAAGTACGGAAACGCCCGGACATGATTGGAATGATAAAGACAGTAAACGGACTCTTTAAAGAACATGGGGAGACGTTACCGAATGAATGCGGAATTACTAAATTTACTTTCCCCGTATTGTCCACACTCTAGTGGACGCAAGACTTAAGCGTAGAGCACATGTAAAGAGTGTTGTCGTCAAAATCTAGACTATTGCGCTGCCAAAATATCAGTGCATTTTCGTTATCATAACTGCCTATACAGTATAACACTATGCAACACGTTCCACTACTTTAAAAACTACAGGAAACATCGATATTGGCCTGTAATTATCTGGTAGGTTTCTATCACCCTTTTTAAACGACGGGATTAGTTTTGATACTTTCCATAAGGAAGGTACAGCTTTTCTTAGAAATTGACCTATTGATTGAATATTTGAGAGTTGATGTGATTTCTTTGGCAGACATTTATTTAAGAATGATCGATGATATCCCATCAAGACCAGTTGACTTCTTATTTTTACATTTGCTTAATTTAGTTAAAACTTCATTTTCAGAAACTGTAGTCAAATCAAACTCGTTTTTAACATACCTATCATCGATCTTAAAAACATCATTATAAGTGTCAAGTGGGATCAATTCAGATAAACTTTGACCAATATCAGAAAAAAAGGAATGAAATGTATTTGTGAACTATTCATTATATTCACGGGGCAATGAATTGAAAGATTTCTTACTGTATAACAATCATTTTAATGTTTCCATGCCTGTGTTGGATTATTTTCACATAAAACTTTTTCTTCAATTTTCTTACTTCTCATGACTTTATGAATTCATGAATTCATCCAAGGGCAAATTTGATTTCTCCCTAGTTTTCTTCTTATGGGCATTTGTTTATTAACTATCTTCATCAACAATTCTTCCATTTACACACCGCATCACCTAAGCTTGGTTAATTTTTCACAGTCTGCCATGGTTGATTTCTAAGATCGTGTTTAAAGCTGTTCACACCAATTTTGTAAACATTTCAATATTCTGTCAAACGTGGATCAGATCTAAATGATACTACTTTCCATTGAGTGATCACTCGTACCTATACGACATGACTTTACATTCCCTTTTGTTAGTTATCATGATCTATCAGAGTAGCTGATTTGTTTGTCATTCTTGTCGGTTCGCTTGTGTTAACCTGCTCCACATAGAATAAACGTTATTCACGCAGACATACATATTTAGCTCGAACAGAGTTGTGTTTTCAGGCTAATATATCACAATTTACATCTCCCACAACAATGATGTCTGCGTTAAAGCTGTCAACAAACTGGAGTAAATTTTCGTAGAAATCAAAACTTCTATAAATTGGCCTTCGGTTACCTGTACTATATAATCAACAAAATACAATATATAGGTTTTGATTTGGCGGGGCGTAATTTGATACATATAGCTTCCAACTGAGATAACCCATCGTGGTCAATGATCAGAAACTCGATACTATTTTCACATAGATTGCGACGCCACTTCCCATTCGATCTCTGTGTCGCTGTGAACAATGTATATCGGGGCACAGATATTTCATTCGCAATCCAGTATCACCCATTCTCGTTTCATTTAGGGCAAACACATCTACTTCATTCTCGTTCAAATATAGACGAACTTCATCAATTTTTTTTCCAAAAAATAGTGACCTTTATTAAGTAAATATACTTGAGACGTTTTCCACAGAATATTCATCATATTTACACGCAGAAATACGGTAGGTTCATTAGTACATGCATCACATTTTGATGAGCTTAGAGTATCTTTAGGAAGCATAGCCCTAGATTCATTTTGCCAGGTATTCCAGCAAAAGATTTAGCAACAGGCAAGCAAGTAAAACTGTGCAATTGAGAGATAACCCCTAAAATGGCATCAGTCATATACCTGTATTATGATGTAAACCTCCAAGATGAATAAACAATTCGTGCGTGACAAAATGAACGTGGCACTCGTACAGGTTTGTCATTAAACACGAACCCGGCGAGCTAAATGTCAAAAGGGAAATGATATATAATGCACATGTATCTGGAATAAAGTCCAGCTCTTCTTGCTTGACTGCATTAATTGTACGCATACGTGAGTGCAAACATTATATTGCATGATAAGGGTCGTTAATTAAGGTCTTCGTGTGTATTGTCTCATCATTTCCTTTGTCATAAATAAAGCATTTATCGAGTCAAATTATAACAATGAAACAGGGTCCCAATAAAGTTTGAAAGCAAAGACTATCTCCTGCGACAATCTACATGATAAGAACTTGTACAACTGTAGTGTAGCCGTCATTAACATTGGAAACGAATCGTTAGGGGATATGTTTACGTAGCTGATAACTCATCGATTGCCTTATTTCAAGTTTCCAAAGGACTTTGAACTTCATACTCATACAGATACGTCGAGGGATCCTTATCGGATATTTTTCCTCAGAATGGCTGCAAAATTATGATCGATGTTCAAAGTACATACAAAGACTGTGCTTACGCCTAGCTCATTTCTATTTCAAAGATCATACCTGGTGACTATTTACACTTTACTGGTGTATATTCTATTGCTGAGCAGATGAATTTGATAACCAGGACTTATTTTGCCGAGCCCATACTCGTTAGAGGCGCAGAGAGACATCTTGTTATCAGAGGCTTTTCACTATGCGGAATACACCATGAAAAGTATGTAGCACTACAATTTTCTATATTCCTACTCTAAATCAGAAAGGATCAGAGGAATTTACGTCAACTACGTACTTGTAGGTGAAACAGTACCATACTTGTTATCTTAAAATGAATTCTCGCATGTTTGATTTGAAATGTTGCGCTGTTGTTCAAGTAATGGTGCTGCTTCCATGTTTTTACAGAATTATCTCTTCAAATTCACGTCATTATCCCTTACAAAACGAGGACGTGACCAAAGAAAAGAAAAGGACTACTTAGATAATAAGGGAAATTCGTCACAATATTACCTCAATAAACATAAATCATTTCATGTAGGTGGGGTCAGATCCCCCCTAAAAAAATGCCTACAAAAGCGTAAAGTCCAATTTGCACTGAACATTTCCGTTTCGAAGAGAAACACCAAGTTTTTTATATCATCCTAAATGATGATATTGAACAGTTTTTGTAACAAATCCATTGGTCACGATGACAAGTGCAAATCTATTAGATATAGTACTGTAGTCACAAAGTCTAACTCCCAATAACATCCCTCATACATTCAGTCACCCTCAGAATGGTCCCTCTCTTCCGCTGGGATTAACTATGGAATAATCGTATGAAATCTTAATGCTGGTTGGATTAGATTGGGGAGGATGTTGGGAGTTAGACTTTTGTTTGCATGTTTAGGTCCTAATTTGAGTGAGACAGACACATATCATATAGACAGTTTGCAAATATATATATTTTTTCAGGGAGGTCATTTAACACGATATGTGCATATTATGTGAACACTACATTGTCGTATGATTATTCCAAATTAGTTTTGAAATTTCGAGTTTCGCTTTTTACACCGACACTGAAGAGTATGATAAATTTTCTTGTAAGGCACCACAAATATTATGCCTAAAACGCTCACATGAAATCGGTAAAAACACTAGAGGCAATTAACCTTGCGTACTGAGCTCGAAGGAAAAATTCTGTGGTTTAATGACTGCAAATTGTGCAGAGATATTTGTTACAATTCACTTAAGTAACAGCTGTCATTCAGATGCACATTATAATTTGGAACGAATTTTGTTTTATGTTTGTTTTGTTTTTCTTTTGCCAGTCTATTGACACTGTTTGTATTAGCAAGTAACCAAAAGGGTTTTTTTTTTCTTAATATCTACATTATGCATTTCCATTTTAATGACATCTCGCAATTTTCAGTTACATCTTAACAGTACACATTAATTTTCCTTCCAATCTCAGCTAATGAAACCTTAAAACGTATCCATGTGCTAAATCTCACCTTATAAAAAAAGCTTTGGTGGACAAGAAACTAGACGTTCCAGAAACGGTCGCATACATTTTATACTCCTACTAGGTGTTACAAAAACATTTCCCACCTTCGATCTTCAATAGTTCCAAAACTATAGATCAGATAACACTGAAATTGTTATGAGCAATAACTGAATACTGTACAGTTTTGCTGGAGGCAATTTAAAAATGAAAGCATAATTCAGTTTCACTTAATTCAAGATTGAATTTTAAGTTAGGGTTCAGATTTTGCTCTATTTTTCAACCCCTTGTACAAATTTTGCACAGGGGTCAATTGGTGTGTACGGGGGTGTGTGGGTAACACCCAGACAATGGTCCTGAACAATGGCCAGGGTTTGAACACTCTATTACATATTCATGAGAAATTCCACAATTACAGCTAGTCTTTTTTCCAAAATTTTTAGCCCTCCATGGACTATTTTATTATCTCCATGTCAACATAATACAAAGCTCAAAACATCTAACCATATTCTCATCTTTTTCTTAATATTTCTCTCGTGAACAATTACACAAACAAATGTTGGAGTGACAGCCACTTTGAACTGAACTTGTTGAGAGTACCCGATCCTTCCTAAATTATGCGAATAATATTATGAAGTATAATTGACCTACCTTGACCTATGCCTTTCACTCCAACAAAGGGTTGAGTGGTGGCATCCGCTTCATGATGTCCTGCCATTCTTGGCGGTTGCTGGCTAGATGACAGGCTTCTACTAGTGAGCATATGTTTGTGCTCCTACAGTCTGTTTTTACACAGTCTGTCCATCTCTTTGGTGGTCTTCCCTGTGGTCTCTTACCAGAAATTCTTCCCTCCATTGCTAATTTAGGAAGGCGTGTTACCGGCATACGTATGAGATGTCCAAAATATCGTAGTCTTCTTTGGGAGATTCTATTTAATACTGTTCTTGTTGCATTCAATTGGTTCCTTATTGTGGTGTTCCTTATTCTATCCATTCGTGTTACGCCACATATTTTCCGCAGGCATGTCATTTCAAAAGTCATCAGGCGGTTTTCATCTTCTTTCCTGAGTGTTTCATGTCTCTGCTCCATATAGTAATATAGGGAGAATTAGTGCCCTGTATAATTCGGTCTTTGTTGATGACTTAATATTTGTTGAACTCCATATGGTGTGAAGTTTCTGGACTGCCCCCATGGCTTTTCCAATTCTGTTTTTGATTTCCGGAGCGTTGGATCCATCTTGACTAATAATTCCACCTAGGTAGGTGAAATATTCCACTTGTGTCAGCTCTTTATCTTCTATACTGATGTGTATTTGTTTGGGCTCTTTGCTGATATACTGCACCTCTGTCTTCCTGATATTAATCTTCAGACCCAAGGAGGAGCTGCTGAGATGTACCTTGTCAACAAGAGTTTGCAGATCTTCTTCACTTTCTGCTATCAAAGCAATGTCATCTGCATAGCATAGGTTGTTGATGACTTGTCCTTGGATATTAGCTCCAATTTTGATGTCGTGGAGGGCGTATTGCATAACAAGTTCAAGTAGGATGTTAAATAGTTATGGTGAGATTACACATCCTTGTCTTACTCCCACTGTTACCTTGAACCAATCTGTTAGGTCGCCATTTACCCTAACTGCACTTTGTGATTTCCGGTAAAGTGCTTTCAAAATATTAATGATTTTTCTAGGAAATCCAAAGAAGTTGAGTGCTTTCCACAAAGCCTCTTACCAGATAGAGTCGAAGGCCTTTTCAAAGTCTACATAGCATAAGAATAGTCCTCTTTTTCTTTCCATATATTTCTCAATGATTTGTCGTAGAGTAAAGAGTTGGTCTACTGTTGATCTTCCTGGTCGAAAACCTGCCTGTGATTCTGACAAAACTTGTTCTGTTCTATCTAGAATGCGTCTCTGAATGACAAGGGCTAATATTTTGCCAGCATGGCTGAGAAGACTAATTCCTCTGTAATTACGACAGTCAAGTTTGTCTTTTTTCTTATTGATGGGGGTTATAATTGCCTTTCCCCAATCATCTGGGAAAGACTCATTGTGCCATATCTTTTGGCATAGTTGATGCAAGACGTCTATCCCGGCATCTCCAGCAGCTTTTATCTCTTCAGCTGAAATGCCATCAAATCCGGTTGCCTTTCCATCAGCTAATCTCTTGATAGCACTCGCAATCTCTTCCCTTGTAATATCAGGTTCTTCATCTGTGTTCTGCATTTGGGGTATACAGCTTGCTGTGTCCTCGTCAACTGGGTTTTGATTATTGTACAGTTCCTCAAAGCTTTCTTTCCATCTAGTTCCGACCTCTTTGAGTTCTGTCAAAATTTCTCCATTCCTATCTTTTATTGTTTGCATTTTGATAGATGCTTTGTTGGTAATGATCTTTATCGTTGAGTAGACCTCCTTTGATTTTGCTGCCTGGTGAGCCTTGTCCACTTTTGCACACAAGCTTTTGAGCCAGGTGTCTTTACATCCTTTTAATTTCCTCTTAATTTCACGATTCAAAAAATTATATCTTCTCTTTTTTGATGAATCATGTGATTTAGCTTGCTTCACTTTGCTACGTTCATTTGACAGATTAATAACTTCTTCACTGATCCATGGTTTGCTTTTCTTAGCTTTCCTGTTCCCCAAGATCTTTTCTGAGGTCTCGGCAAATGCTGTCTTTACTTCTTCCCACACAGTTTGTGTGTCAGTGTCTGGCATGTCTAGCAGAGGGGCGAATCTTCCTCCAATTTCCACTTCATAGTTGGCCCTGACCTGTGGATCTTTCAGTCTGAAGACATCATAATGTTTTGGGTAATTAATTTTCTTATTTATTTTGAATTTCAGTCGTAGGTTTGCCAGCACTAGTTGGTGATCAGATCCCACGTCTGCACTTGGGAAGCTTCTAGCATTTGTGACACAGTGTTTGTACTTTTCATTGATCAGGATGTAGTCTATCATATTGTGCGTCTTCTGGTCTGGAGATTCCCAGGTCCACTGTCGATTCTGTTTTCTCTGTTTGAACATGGTGTTGGTGACTGACAAATTATTTGCAGCACAGAAATTGAGTAGCTTCTCTCCTCGTCCGTTTTGGGAGCCATAGCCGTAGTTGCCTAATACATTCTCCCAGTTTGTTCTATCACTTCCTACTTTGGCATTTAGATCTCCCGTTACAATGAGCAGGTCATTCTTGTTTGTTTTGTTGACTACGGTTTGCAGTTGGTCATAAAATTCATCTACTTCACCTTCCGGATCAGCTGTATTTGGGGCATACACCTGTATAATGGTTATGGCCCCAGCTTTCATCTGAAATCTTGCTGACATGATCCTTTGTGAGACGGGGTTGTAGCCTAGTAAAGCACTTTGGGCTGTTTTGTTGAGTATGAGAGCTACCCCTTGCCTGTGGACCGATTTGTTGCTTGAACACAGGATTTTGTATCCCTGGTATATGAACCTGCCTGAGTCTGTCCAGTGAGTTTCTGAAATGCCGAGGACTTCCCAGTCAAACTTCTTCATCTGGTTAAGCAGGATTTCGAGACTTCCTTGTTGATGGAGTGTCCGTACATTCCATGTCCCGACTCCAATTTTCTTTTTCTAACCGGGGGGCCAAAAGCTAAAAACAGAGGTCGAGTTGCACTCTCTCTACAAACTAAGTAGACCATGCTTATTTTCAAGTTTTTATTGTAACAACCAACATTCCACTGGTCTACCTCAAAAAATTTGTTGCGAGAGCCTCCAAATCCAAGATGGCGTCCAAGATGGCCGCCATGTTTACTGAATTTGTTATTTAAATGATAGAATTCGATAGAAACATCAGATTTCAACAAATGTGATGGCATTTGAAAGAAAATAAAATTTTCTACAAGTTGATACCATTTTTGTGGGTTATTGTGATAACTGGATTGAGATTTTAAGGAAAAAAACACTCATTTTTGATATTTTTCTGAAAAAAGGAAAATCATGAAAATGCTTGATTCAGCATAAATCAGAGAAAGACTGAAGAATTATCTTGAAACGTTTCAAGAATTTTGTTTGACATATAATTAATATTTGGAGAAAATTAGGGGTCAGTACCATTTTCGGTTCAGGAGTTATAATGTCTCAAACTTGAAAACTCACTACGTAAAAATGGCCACTTTAGTTGTGACCAAGACCTTGTTGGTCGTAAAAAAGCCTGCGCGCGCCAAGACTACTACACGCACCACTGGCACTGGCGCTTGTAGCAGTGCCAGTGGGGCGTGTAGTAGTCTTGGCAAATGCAGACTTTTTGTTTGACAAACAAGGGTTTGTGCCTGCAAACTAACTTTTCATACCAAGTGGTAGCTCAGGTGATACTGATCGCTATTATTTCAAAGTAGATTGTTCTGAAGCAGATGAGATGAAGCCAAAAAAAAAAAAAAAAAAATCAAACAGAGGTAGTAGCTTGAAACTTGGCACCAATCTTGTTATAGATAGTTTAAGACAGAATTTAGATCAATCCCTCAAAAAAAAAAATCAAGATGACAGCCATCAAAGTTGACATAGTGTATTGCGCCAAATTAAATGTATTATTTCGATTTTGACACAATTTTGTCTGTTGCGCTATCTTAAACCGTCTTAGGTTTTTATGGACACATTTTTAAGACCAGTGATATTCTACTCTCCGAAAAAGAAAAAACAAATCGAGTGGAAGTTTTTACTTTTGATGTGAGGAGTGAATAACAGAAGACGGTGAATTTAGAGTGAAATTGGAGTGACTTTTGAGTGAAAATGTTCATTTTCACTCATTTTAGAGTGACCTTAGGCAGGGCCCCACACTAACTTTTATTTTTGGTGGCCCAAAGGCAAATATCCGACCTTTTTCGGTGGCCCGATCAGGCCACCAAATTCTTCATTTCTGACATTTTTGGTGGCCCGACGTGCGTTTTTGGTGGCCCTGGGCCACCGGATCACTGTTAGTGTCGAGCCCTGCCTTAGGGATCACTCCTCACTCTTCGAGTGATCCCGAGGTCACTCTAAAATGAATGAAAATGAACATTTTCACTCTCGAGAGATCTTTATATCTAATATGGGAAAACATCTACCAATGGCATAAGTTCAGATCAATTGTGACACTATAACCCACATGAAATCAGCCTAAAACAATGTAAGAAAAATCTGATAACAGTAAATACAGTTTCAGCATGCTTATTTGTAAATGTGAATATACAGCACGAATAATCAATTTGGACAATTTTATACGAACATTATACAGAAAAGTAATTTCGCACAACACATTTAAGAGCAAAGTTGAGAAATTGCCGCCATGTCGGATTTTTTTTTTTTTTTGAGGGGGGGGGGGTTCGGATCAGAACGGCTTTCAAGGACATCTGCGGATCAGACATTATTACACATATACCATCATCATCCACGTTTCTACAACAGCAGAGTAACATACAAGTAAAAAAAGCATATCTTTGATACAGTAGCATTTCTTCAAACACTGGAATGAGCTCCACCCCCGCCCCCCCCCCCCCCCCCCAAAAAAAAAAGACCCTCAATATGGTTTACACTAGTACAATATCGTTCGGATGTATAGAAACATGTAGTAGACAGCAATATAAGAAGATTAAAAAATATATCAAATTATAAGTTATAAGTTGAAATCTAACTTTCACGCAACACACTAAAGGTATTGTTAACCATTGGGAGAGATATCATATTCGATTTATATGTGCAGGTTAGTTGTATCACAAAACATTCTACCATGTAAAAGAAATTATAATAAAGCCTAAAACATACGGAGATAACACCGTTTCTTTTCAAGAAACCATAACCATGATAACTGTTAACAATTTAGTATATAAAAAAAGACATTCTTATCAGATCTATTTAGTATATCTAACAATATTTAGCATTAACTATACTGATTTAAGTTTGTACATTAGTTGTTCTATCCCTAACTCACAGTTTAGAACTAGTTTGAGGAATTAAGTAAAGCTGGGTTTTTGTTTTACGTGCACTAATGGTAAATAATGCCTTGAACGACAACCTCGATTAATTACCGCCATCTTGAATTTTGTGTGGATACTATTTTTATCGCTAAATATTACACATTGGAAAAATTTGTGCCAAATTCCAAGCTCCTATCTCTTTTTGGAAAATACTTTCTGTTCAATCTTATCTGCCTCAGAACAATCTACTATGATGAAATGATACAGTAATAGCGACCAGCGTCACCTATCACTTAGCATGAAAAGTTAGTTTGCAGGTACTTGCAAGTCACTAGACCATAACAATATTACATGTGACCATGTAAACACATTGTATGCAAAATTTATAATGCATAAATACAATTTTTTCAAGTTTTAAATGTTAACTAGCTTGTCAACAGTGTATGATATTGCCTATGATTCCAGAAATATGAATTATGTCTCAATCTCAGTAAATCTCAATCTCAATCGCAGGTTTCAAAAGAATTCTTCAGTTCTTCTTTGATAAATATTAAATCATGCATTTTTGCATTCCTTCCTTTTTTCAAAACAATATAAAAATATGTATCCCCCCCAAAAAAAGAGAGAAGCAAACAACCCCCCCCCCCAATTTATCACAATACACAGCTAAAGTGGTATCAACTTTTCGGAAGTTTTGCTCTCTTTCATTATGACATCAAATTTGTTGCAATCCAATGTCTCTATCAAATTTTATGTTTGAAAAATGGTGGCCCTATTGGACCGCATCTGTACTTTGGAGGTTTTTGCAACAAATCTACTGAGGTGTACTTACGGAACATTGCTTAGTATACTTAATATTATGTATGGTCTTGTTTATAGAGAGAGTGGAACTCGAAAAGTAAGCACAATCTTGGATTTGACCCTCTGTGACGTCTTTGGGAACAGATGCGTGCAAATATATATTATGTAAAATTGGATTTCAAGTTTTAGACATTATAACTCCTGAACCAAATACAATACTGACCCCTAATTTTCTCCAAATATTGATTATATTATGGGAAAGATGTTAATTTCTGCATGGTTTTCATAAACATTTTTAATTTTTTTTCACTTTTTAGAGAAATATTCATGGTGCATTCTGAAAAATGTCTCCATAAAAACCTAAGATGGTTTGAAATACCATTAAAACGTTCAGAATATATAAAAAACATATAAATAGACAGCAAAACAGACAAAATTGTATCAAAATCGAAATGATACATTTACTTTGGCGCAATACACTATGTCAGCTTTGATGGCCTGCAATTTTGAATTTTTTGAGTGATTGATCCAAATTTGGTTTTAAACTTTCTATAGCAAGGTTAGTGTTTCAAGCTTCTACCTCTATTTGAAAGATATTTTTTGCTTCATCTCATCTGCTTCACAACAATCTACTTTGAAATAATAGCAATCAGCGTCACCTGAGCTACCACTTGGTATGAAAAGTTAGTTTGCAGGCACAAACCCTTGTTTGTCAAACAAAAAGTCTGCGTTTGCCAAGACTACTACACGCACCACTGGCACTGCTACAAGCGCCAGTGCCAGTGGTGCGTGTAGTAGTTGGCCATTTTTACATAGTGAGTTTTCAAGTTTGAGACATTATAACTCCTGAACCGAAAATGGTACTGACCCCTCATTTTCTCCAAATATTAATTATATGTCAAACAAAATTCTTGAAACGTTTCAAGATAATTCTTCTTTCTTTCTTTGATTTATGGCGAATCAAGCATTTTCATGATTTTCCTTTTTTCAGAAAAATATTAAAAAATGATTGTTTTTTCCTTAAAATCTCAATCCAGTTATCACAATAACCCACAAAAATGGTATCAACTTGTAGAAAATTTTATTCTCTTTCATATGCCATCACATTTGTTGAAATCTGATGTTTCTATCGAATTCTATCATTTAAATAACAAATTCAGTAAATATGGCGGCCATCTTGGACGCCATCTTGGATTTGGAGGCTTTCGCAACAAATTTTTTGAGGTAGACCAGTGGAATGTTGTTTGTTACAATAAAAACTTGAAAATAAGCATGGTCTACTTAGTTTGTAGAGAGAGTGCAACTCACTCGTTAAGTAAGCGACTTTTTGGGGTTTGGCCCTCCGGTTATTCGTCGTTAGTAGCGCCTTCTTGCCTCTCGATTTATCAGCATCATATCGTCTAATCGGTGGCCTGCTATTTGCATGGCTCAGCCTAGTAGTACCCATTGGTCTTCTAGTTAGATTGAGATGTGATGCGTCATTCTTCTCTACAGGATGTAGGTTCGTTTGGCGAGATGGCTGGTTAGTAGTAGCAGGGGCTGGGACCCTGGTGCCAGTATTTTGTTCCATCATGATGCAGTTTCGCTCAAGAGTTAGCTAGGCGGGTGAGACATTCCTCTCCTAGCCACCCTGGTCTGTTCGTCACCAACTGCACAGATCAGTTGGGTCACAACCCCCACCACGAGAAGGTAGACCAGGACGTTTACCCATAATTCCCCAAGTCGGTCATCCCCTCACATCACATACTACAGTAAGATTAAATAGAATGCTTTGCTACCGGGGATGGTCTCCTCCTTGTTGTCCATCATATAAGATATAAGGGAATACAGGTTTAGGGGGGTCATACAGGTTTAGGGGGGTCAAGTATAATTAGAATTCTATTAATAACAATGAAGTACAAGATGAAGAGGGTTAGCATATTCCTGCGTGCTTTGGCAGAGAGATCACACCAAGGAAATTCAAAGTCTTTTGTTATGATAATGAGTTTGGCACCCCAGTCCCTATAAATATCAGGTATTCCCACTATTCGACATCTTTTTAAAGTATACGAGACAGTATCCAAACATTCACATGATCACTCAACGTCAGTCTCCACTAACATTGAACAGAATACGTATCCACAATTATTCATCCGGATCAGTCATATATATCTTACAGGCATGAAGCCAGACAGTAAAGTAATGAGCCTGGTCACGGAAGTTAATTGCGACCGCAGGTAGTATGGCAAATGAGTTGACAGTTTCTGTGACGAGAAGAGAGAGGGAGGGTTATCAAACAATATGTTATGAACCCGCAACGCGTTGGGTGGGACCCTCTTCATCTTGTACTTCATTGTTATTAATAGAATTCTAATTATACTTCATAATATTATTCGCATAATTTAGGAATTCTATTACATAACACTTCGTACAAGCTTTCAGAGGGTTAGCATCTTCAAAGTAATACGCAGAAACTGTCAATTGAGATATGTTTCAGGCAAATGAAACAAAAAACTGCTGCACATGGGCGTTCATGATAGGTCAAATTTTATTAATGAGCAATCTGAGTAGTACCATGACAAGGTGTATGTTCCGTATGAACACATGATCACAAGGAGGAAAGAACAGTATAGTTTTGTAACAGTATAGTAACTGTGAGTTACATACGTATCGTGTCCCCCATCTTCCTTATAACTTGTGAAGATGAGCTGAGAATGGTTGAAGCGAATTTTGCTTCTTGAACTGGCTTAAAATAAAAATCTCGAAAGGTTTTGGCAGTGGCCACTCCTCAGTGGTAACGCCTTGATTAAAAGCTGCAGTACTCAAGGCACTGCGGTAAATGTGAGCAGAAAACCGAAGTATCTATGCCTGCTTATTCAATGTGCCCTTTTACCACCTAGACAGGGTAGAAGTGATTACTTCTTTGTGAGCTTTTCTAGTAGAAATAAAAAGTTTAGTCACAACGTGAACCTGACGCAAGGGTTCTTTTCGACTTAAGTACTCCATGAGCACTGATAAAACACACAACTTCTCGTTTGTGAGGAAAGAAGACAATTTAATAGATTGGTTGGCAATACCCTTCTTCTGTAGTTGCTTTCAATAACTCAACCACTTGAAAGACTGTACTGTCATTAGGAATTGACATTATGTAATGTCCAAAAAACTCAGAGTCTGCAATCTCTGTGTTGAAACAAGAGTCGCCAGGGCAATTAAATTCTCGCTTAGAAGTAACAATCTTGCATTATTACCTAATGAACATAATTGAGAAACTTAAGAAATGTGGTGTTGTACCGTGGTTTGAGAGGTTCTACCTTTCAACACAGGTACTACAAACGGGTGCTTTCCCACGGAAAACCCGTCAGAAGAGGGCAGCACAGATGACAAGGCTGATCGATACGAATCTACCTTACTGTATTTTTCCCAAACACATGCTGGTCAGACAAACATTACGATATTGGTGATGGATGAACTAAATGGCTCGAGCGATTGTTTGCGGCATCAACTAATCCACTGCTTTCAAGCTGAGTTATAATGTTTTTTGGTGTTGTGCCATGAATTTGCGATGAGCTCGGAAGTGTGCTCTGAAATTCCTAATGCTCGCCAACGTTCGCTGAGATAGGTCAGGCAGGGAGGTGGGAAGAGATATCTCCCTGGGTCAGGCGAGTAACCTCAGCTCGGGCATTGGAATGGGAAGGGGAACCAGGCAGTCCCCTGGTAGGAGGGGTGGGGCTGCCAGGATCGCGGGTGAGCGGGAGCCACGATTGTGTCCTCCACAAAGGGGGTGATCGAGACTGCTCTCTGGCAGTTAATATTGTCCCTGCGGACTTGGGAAGGACCCTGGAAAGTACGCAAAAACAAAGTGAAGGAAAAACATAGTAGGGATGTAAAAATTCCCATGATACTGAAAAGGCATCGACAGCCTTAGGGGTCTTGTTCCCAAGACAAGTACGTAACCAATTTCCTATTGGCACTGGATGCGAAAAGATCAATTTCGGGTCTGAAGGAAGGTATAGATAAGAGCAACGAAAATATATATCAGGACGAAGACTAATTTAATTCTTCATATCTCTCCGAGATAGATTAATTATCTGCTTCTATATGAGCAACACCAGCCAAGTGGGAAACAGATAGCCAAGATAGCCAAGAGTAGCGACCCAGCGACCACGCCCAAATGTCATATGACAACTTATTAAGTAATGGAATACTACCACTCATTTTCCTGACGTAACTGACAGCTGCACTGTTATCTGACTTAATATGAATGTGTTGCTTATGGGAGGTGTCGCACAGGGAGGCAAGGCCTCGATGAATAGCCAGTAATTCTAGCGCATTGATATGCAGATTAGCTTCCTCTCGGGACCAGACACCTTGAGCAAAGGAATTATCATTTACACAGAGTGTACCCCATCTTGAGGTGCTGGCATCTGTACGAATATTGTCAATGGATGACAGGAATGTCGATGCAGGACCCAATTTCCTTGCATGGCAAGGGAAGCCACCAACGAATTTCTTCAATGGCAATATTGTTTATTGAATTAAAGAGATGCATCAAAATTACCACCTGATTCTTGCACTGCTTTGGTTCTGCACGACTCTAGAACACGATAATGCCAACGACCCGCCGGTTTGGGGTCAAATGGAGAAGAAAGAAACCAATGAACTTTGCTAAATCTCGAATTTTTGTCGAGGGAGACGACAAAATAGGATGCCCAAGATTCCTTATCTTGTCATTTTTTTTTCCGTCTAGATGGCTCGCCACCAAATTAAAGCCTGAGTAGGTCGGAGATGTTGTGACTTCCCAAAATTAATGACAATCCCAATGATGCCAGTAAATCCAAAACACAGTTCGTGTTAGCAATACTCTCCTCTTTAGAGCGGGCAAACAATTAAAATATCGTCCAAATGAATTATTATTCTCATGCCTCTGCTTCTAAGAGAAGCAATAACGGGTTTCATTCCTTTAGTAAATACCCTTGGCGCTGAACTTAACCCAGAGGGTAAGCAAGTAAGACAATAAAAACGACCATTCCACGTAGAACAAATACTTTGATAATCTTCATGAATAGGAATGGAAAAATATGCATCCTTGAGATCCAGTGACGTTAAGTAGTCGGATTGCATTGATTAGGATTTCTTTAACATTTCGAAAAATTTCCATCTTGAAATGCTCATACTGAACGAACGAGTTCAGATTTTTCAAATCAATGAAGGATCTGAGATCCTCGGTTTTCTTTGGAACTGTGAATATAGTGGACAGAAATGAAACTTCCCCTGGGGAAATTTCTGATGTTGCCCCTTTCTGGTTAACAACGAAAGAAATTCCAAATTAATTGCCGCATTTTCCTCCTCCGACAGTAGTAATTGAGGAGGAATAATTTTTGTTGGGATAACCGTCAAATAAGATCTTGTAACAACAAATAGTGTCTGAAATCAAGGGATCAGAAATAATGAGAGACCACGTCTCTTTGAAAAATCTGAGTCGTCCCGCATGTAAACAGGGACTTACTAGTTTTTCTACATTAGATGGTGCGTTGCTGGAAAATATGACGGTATGTTCTATCCGCGTGCTACCGAACGACCGACGACGCGGTCGGTCGGAGAAGGTTACTTTTTGGCCCACGCACGAGGGGCGACTCGCCAGCATTTTTCATGTTGTTTGCAAGTCTTTCTCAAATACCGTTTTCCCTATGGCGATCGATCTACTGCATAAATTATTATGCCCCTGTACTTCTGATTGAAAGCAAGTTTGAGCTCCTCTCGGGTCTCATGTTCATCTCATACGAGGATGTTACGGCACAGAGTAACTCCGTTGACCGCCAGTCAAGCAACGGGGGCTGAATGGACTGACCGTTGCTCCCTAGCTGCTGTCTGCAGCTCCCGGGTGATTTTAGCATTATTTTACTAAAGGGAACATTCACTGAATCACCGTCTTTTGCACTTCTGTCAGCTGGACGGTTTTCCCGGGGATCGAGGTGCACATTTGCTCCTCGACTCTCGGTGCACACACCGAAAGGGGGCGTCGAGGGCGTTATGTACTGTAGTGTTATGGATTCTTTTTTCCACGCTCTCCTTTCACGGAGGCAATGTGACCGCCTTGTCAGCTGAGCGGTCAATCCATCAGAAACTGCGAGGCCGGATTCCTCAGGGCCTTCATACAAATTGCCTGCTTCCAGCTCTATGAGCTGGTCGCCGAAGCGGCGTTTGCACTGCCTCCCACGGGCTGTGCTGCCTGCACAAAGCTCTCGAACTCCGCCTTCGGGTCGGAGCTGAGCAGGTGAGTGGTTGCAGAATTCTGGCTGATTGTCTCCACAAAGTGCTCAGTAAATCAACTTCGCGGTCACACCGCGAAGGAGCCAGTCTGAAGTACTCCCGCATGCAGCGCATGGCGGGCTGGCTCAGAGGTTTTGGAGACAGACATCTGTCCATCCATAAAGCGAGATAATTGGGCCGATAAACGTTGAATCTCACTCTTCTGCGCCGAAAGATTAGACCGCAGCTCTAAATGATATACAGCCCCGTTACCGGCGGCTGTGAACCGTTGTCTTCTGTATCACTCAGGTTTGTCACACGTCGAAAAGATCAGTAAGCGAAGCTTATAACGCACAGTTGCACTGTGCAAGCTAACTCTCTGCCGAACACACGAAGAAAAGATGTCGAATAGTGGGAATACCTAATATTTATAGGGACTGGGGTGCCAAACTCATTATCATAACAACAGACTTTGAATTTCCTTGGTGTGATCTCTCTGCCAAAGCACGCAGGAATATGCTAACCCTCTGAAAGCTTGTACGAAGTGTTATGTAATAGAATGAATAGATATATCTCTCATTTGCATAATATTCAATAATTTTTTTTTCTTCATAGAGTTAAACCTAGGGACTTTGTTTTTAAATTTTGTACAAACAGTTGTTGCTTAATCAAGATCACAACACAATTAAGAGCATTATTTCTCTCTTCTTTAAAACCAAAAATATTTTTTCCAGACTAAATTCAATATGTGCTCTAGAACCTTCCTTCATCCATTTTTCAGTTTCATTCCAGATTGACTTACTAGTTTCACATTCATAAAAGAAATGTACTATATCTTCCAACTCTTCTTTACAAAACGAACATTTATCACTACTGACTTTTTTCATCTTATTTAAAAACAAATCCTATTTACTGTTTTATACATTATACTGAAAATATCTCAACCCAATGTCCACAATAAAATGAGATATCACAACGTGATACTTTTCCATTTTGACAGTTTCAGGGGGACTATCAAAAATGTCGTTCCTATTTAGAACGTATCAAAGGTAAACAGTTTGTTTTTCCAAGAAGAGCTTTATAAATACATCTACATCCTTTTAATTCTTGCAGTAATATTTTGATATGTGATGTCAATAATGGATTTACAGTATTTTGTTCACATCTTTGAAAATAACCACCAAACCGACACTTAATTACTTGATTTACCGAATGATAGGTAATTAAGTTTCAAACAAAATTTCCGTTCACAACCTTCACGGGTCAACAAATTTCCCTTGTAATCAACCAAATCGTTGATATACCTGATACCTTTTTCATGCCAAGATTTGAAAAATACAGTTTTATGCCCGATTTGAATAAAACTATTTCTCCACAATGGATAAGTTAAAAATCAGATCCCTCTGAACGACATATTGAGGACATGGCATAAAATACATCTTTCCAAAATGGATTTGCAACTTTGTGGGATAAAGTTAAGAAATATTCATCGCCAAACCCTTCTTCGAATGGCTTTGTTATAAATGACTGGCATCATTACATGTTCCTAAAGCCACTTTCCGAATCCATGTCAGTTTTAATGACATACCAACATATTCAACATCTGGCATTCTAAGACCTCCCTCTTCATGTACCAACCACTTTTTTCCTACTAATTTTATTTGGCTTATTCTCCCATAAAAACTGGAAAACTCAGTTTTTATGATTTTTCATTAACTTAGCTAAGGGAGCTAGTATTGACATAAAAAGATGGAACTGTGGCAACAGTAATGATTTAACAACTGTTAATCGTCCCAAAACCGTAATATTTCGTTTAATCCAAGAAATCATCTGACGTTTTACCCTATCAAAAATCATAATCATAATCCGGTATTTTATCAATTACAAGATGGAAATCTGTACCAAGATAACGGAAAAAAAATCATCTCGCCCAACATACACTTGTCTTTCGGTTTCTAAGTCATCATTACCTTTTGATGCACCAATCCAAACTGCATTTGGTTGTTTGTTTGTTTTTTGTATATTGATCTTCAGCCCACTACATTTTCCAAATAAATCCAAAATATATAGAGCATTGTGTAAACTAACATTTTTACCATCTAAAAATAGTTCTGTGTCATCTGCATACTGAAGGATCTTAATTTTTTGCGCCGACAAAGATTCCTTTCACCGAGTGCGAATTCCGAATCATCATCCAAAGAATTTCTACGCATAACAAAAACAAGTAGGGGGATAGTAGGTCTCCTTGCCTACATACCCTTTCTATGCGAAATCTGCGTGTTACTTCTACATTGACAAGAACACTACAATAGACATCATTGTACAGTAAATCAATCCACCGAATGAAAGAATTACCAATCTTAAAGAAAGAAAAGGTTTTAAACAGAAAGTGGTGAGAGACACTATCAAAAGCCTTCTCAAATCAATTAATAAAATCATCCTGGGGACTTTTTCCCTTTCAGTATAGGCAAGTATATCATATACAATTCTAATGTTTTCACCAATAAATCGTCCCTTCAAAAAAAAAAAAACATGTTTTGTTAACATGAATAATTCGATTAAATACAGTTTTGAGTCTACTAGCAATACAACTTGAGAGTATCTTATAGACAACATTTAACAACGAAATTGGTCTCCAGTTTTTGATAAAATGTTTCACTTTAGCACCCTTAGAAAATAGTGTTATCACGCCAATATTTTGCGAAAGAGACACATTTCCAGAAGTGAAAGCAAAGTTCATACTACGCACCATCTGCTAGTCCTTATTCACACTGAAATGCAGTGTATATGCAAGCCCATGAAAACATGTGCTTACTTTTTTTCATGTGCATGCATTTTACCCTTTACCATGAATTCAGACTAGCAGTGCCCATGGCAATCCGTCATGAATTATTGATAAAGCATTCATGTGCCCTGGAGCAAAAGACCAGAGGCCTAGTCAGCAGAGGTCTGAAAAGGTGGCATTCGTGGTATTCATGTCTATTGTTTAGGGTCATTGTAAGAACACACTCACATACACATCATTGGTTCATGTGTAAAGTTCGATCTTGTACAGTGCGTTTAAATTTGACCAAAATCTGGAACTTTACTTTAAAATTAATCATATGATAACAATGTATCTTTTCATATGGAATGAATTTTTGTTCATTTTTGAGCAGTTTCAGGTTTTAATGAAGTTGTTAAATGACTGTGAAATAATACTCGATAAAGACTATTTAAAAGGTAAGGTATCTTGGAATAGTAAAAAAAGAGTGATTAAGAACCAGGTACTTAAATTTCTAAACATTTTTAATTTCATTCCTTTGTTACCACATATCTCAACTTCTACTTATGCATTTTTTTTCTTTCCTACGTTCCCTATTTCAAGGCCCTTTCAAATTCTTCAGTTTATTTTCTCCCATGTCACTTCACTCTCTGCTTACGCATTCTTTAGTTTTCAGACTTCTCAGTTATGTCTAATTCCTTTCATTTTCCGTCAGAAGTCATTGTACCCTCTACTTAATTGTCTTTCCTTCATCCTCCATCACACAAACATCTCAAAACCATCACCCTCTAATTATTTGTCTCTTCCTCGTCCTCAATCACACAAACACATCTCAAAAACAATGTAATCACCAGTGATATTCAATGGGGGGGGGGAAAGCTATAAGTTTTTATTCAAACAAATATGTAATTTCACCCTCTGTTTACACATTTTTTTCCAGACATCTCACTGTCATTTTTAATAATTCATTTCATTTTATTTCTCCAGCCATCAAACCCTCCACTTAGTTATTTCTTCATCTTCCATCACACAAACACAAATCAAAAACTATGTAAAAATTGACACAAGAAATCCAACTTTCAATCAATCGATGTCCAGTAAAAAAAAAAAAAAACATGTTCATAAAATCAAATATGTATATTTATTTCGAATTATTTTAGTACATGTATTGCTAAGGTAACATACCCATACAAGCTATACCTCTTCGGATGAAATTGTCTCAGTGAAACGTTTTAAGTTTGAATCTCCTATACAAACTATACTTATTTGGATAAGATTGTCAAAGTAAGAGGCATCTACTATATATATCAAGCTTGGGTAACATACAACCTGTTCGGATGAAATTGTCCCAATGAAACATGGTAACATAAGATAACAAACAATTCGGATAAAATTGTCTAGGTGAAACATGGTAAGGATAAAAGGCTATTTGGATAAAATTGTCCCAGTGTAACATGGCAAAAAGATAGGATAACATACAAACTGTTCGGATGAAATTGTCCCAGTGTAATAGAAAGATAGGATAACAAGATATTCGGATAAAATTGTCCCAGTGAAGCATAGCATAAAAGGCTATTCGGATAAAATTGTCCCAGTGTAACATGGCAAAAAGATAGGATAACATACAAACTGTTTGCATAAAAATGTCCCAGTGAAGCATACTACAATTAGATAACAGACTATTCGGATAAAAGTCTCTAAGTGAAACATAATAAGATAACAGACTATTCGGATAAAATTATCCAAGGAAAACATAACAAGATACGATACCAGACTATTCGGATAAAAATAATTATGCAAGGGAAACATAACAAGATAGGATAACAGACTATCCGGATAAGATTATCCCATATAGAATACAAAATGTTTGGATAAAATTGTCCTAGTGAAACATACAAACTGATCGGATAAAATTGTCCCACTGAAACATACTAAGATAGGATAACTGACTATTCGGATAAAATTATCTCACATAACATACAAACTGTTTGGATAAAATTGTCCAAGTGAAACATACATGTACCAAGACAGGATAACAGACTATTCGGATAATATTGTCCTGGTGAAACATACAAACTGATCAGATAAAATTGTCCCACTGAAACGTACTAGGAAAGGATAACAGACTTTTCGGATAAAATTATTCAAGCAGTGAAGATGTGTAATGTGTAAGTGAAACATATCAAGTAAGGATAACAGTGACAAGCTATACTTATTGGTGTAAAATTGTCCAAATGAAACATATCAAATTTGAGTAAGAGACAACCCATGACATTCAGATAAAATTGCACGAGTCATACTTATCAATTTTCAATTAGATACACATACACATATGCGATATATTGATTTGTTAAATCATGTACCAATTGCTTTTTCACCTTGTTTCTTTGAACCAGAAAGTACCGAGGTTCGTTGTAACTAAAAAGTTTATTTCATGGTATATACGTGTGGAAAGGTGCCCTCCTAGCAGTACATGTATCACCACATTACTATGAACGGGACTTAAGCTATCATCAGCCAGGTTACTCAGGGCCAAGAACTGGCACTACATGATAAACTATCCCAGTGAAAACTATGCAAGTTATTTCAAGAGCACACGAATGATTCACACAAAATTGTCCCAGTGAATAAAGATTTGTAAGTGAAACATATCACCTTAGGATAATACAGACAAGCTATACTTTTGGGATAAATTGTGCAAGTGAAACATATCAAGTTTGGGTAAGAGACAACCCATGACATTCAGATAAAATTGCCTGATATATTGATTTGTTAAATCATCTACCAATTGATTTTTCACCTCATTTCTTTGAACCGGAAAGTACCGAGGTTCGTTCTAAAAGTTTATTTCATGGTACATACTTGTGTAAAGGTGCCCTTCTAGCAATACATTACTATGAATAGGACTTAATCTACGAGTATTATCTGCCAGGTTACTCAAGGCCTAAGCTGACACTGTATTTGGACAAAATTATCCCAATGAAACCTATGCTAAGTTTGGAGAGCACGTGAACAATACACACAAAGTCAGTGAAACGTATCAGGTTTTAATCAACTACAGACTATTTAGTGAGAATTGTCCTTATCAAACATTTGAATTATATACAAATGATTAAAATAAGATAAATTGTTTCCAGTGAAACATATCAAATCTGCACAAAATTTAAACTATACAGATAAGCTCGTACCAATGGACAACTGCGTTTGTATAACATACAAATGATTCAGTTAAATTGTCCTAGAAAAAAAATTAAATTTTGATAACAATTAAACTATTCGGATATATTTGTCAGTGATACAATCAAGTATGGCTAACAAACATTATTTGCATAAAATCATCCCGCTGAAACATCTCAAGTTTGGATAAACCACAAACTGTTAAAACAAATTGTCCCAGTGAAACTTCAAGTTACGTAAACTTTGCATGTCACAACGATAAAATCATCAGTAATTCCGGGGCCCTGTTTCATGAAGAGTTATAATCAAACAGGAACATTGAAACGGATGTCTACATTAGTAAAACATAATTATTCATCATTTTCCAATATCAAAATGTAAAGTACTTTGATAGTGTATGCTGACAAAAGACCTTTTATATATGAAACTGGTTCCTGCTTTCATATTCAAATCACCTCCAACTAATTTGTACACTATTCAGCTATTAATCATGTTAATGACAGTGTTTTCTGACATGTGGTTGTCGAACTATTAAGGATCAAAAGTGAAAAATGTTTTTGTAACACTAGTATATATGTATTTTATGGCAAGTAGTATACCAGTTCCATGATTGTACGATGCCTATACTCTTCATTTCGTTTGCGCTGTGCGAGGTTGCTCTGCATAACATGCTTTTTCCACGAACTTGCCCTTCATGCATACATGCAAATTAATCAACACTTCATTTTCATACCTTTGTAACCCCTCTTCGGCCTCATACACTCAACTTGCCTTGTACCTCAGGTATGATCTCATTCATCAGAAAATAAAAAATAAAAATCGAAACAAATTTTCTACCCTACAGATTTCACATGTAATTCTGTGTATAGCAAAGTATTACCCTGATCTTTTCGCTAGTGTGCACTACCTATAATCAAAACAGGATTTTGTGATAGGTATATGGTGGAATCATATGGAAGAAAGATTATGTACTAGAGATCCAGAAAATGCAAACATGATAGACAGAAGACAGGCAGAAATTAAAACGAAAACAATGGTACTCATCTCTTAACATATCAAGCTTTATAACCCAGAATTATTGTTTTAAATCCTGTTTATTCCATCTGTATTGTAAGCTTCTGCGTTTAAAATTTGTTAAGAAATTTCAGAACTAAAAATTCAGCATGTTGAAATAAAGGTACATAGGAGTTTTCCGTGATAGGAATAGCGAACCTGCAGAAGAATTCAATTAATTTCAATTCAATTCAATTCAATAGTTTATTTATTTCCATCAACAACAACCATAAAAATAAATAAAAACTGTACATGGGTCAATTTGACTTTTATACCGAAATATTACGGTTTTTGGAAGAGTAACAGTTGTTAAATCATTACTGTTGCCACAGTTCAGTCATCTCTTTATATCAATACCAGCTCCCTCAGCTAAGTTAATGAAAATCATAAAAACTAAGTTTTTTTCAATTTATATGGGAGAATAAGCCAGATAAAATTAGTAGGAAACAAGTGGTTGGTACATATGAAGAGGGGGGTCTTAGAATGCCAGATGTTGAGTATTTCGGTATTTCATTAAAACTGACATAGATTCGAAGAATGGTTTTAGGAACATGTAATGATGTTAGTCATTAATAATGCAGCCATTTATAACAAAGCCATTTCAAGTAGGGTTTGACGATGAATATTTTTTAACTCTATCCCACGAAGCTGCAAATCCATTTTTGGAAAGATGTATTTTATGCCATGTCCCTATTATGTCGTTCAGATGGATCTGATTATTTAACTTATCCATTGTGGAGAAATAGTTTTATTCAAATCGGGCATAAAACTGTATTTTTCAAATCTTGGCATAAAAAAGGTATCAGGTATATCAATGATTTGGTTGATAACAAGGGAAATTTGTTGACCCGTGAAGATTGTGAACGGAAATTTTGTTTGAAACTTAATTACCTGTCATATTATTCGGTAAGTCAACTAATTAAGTGTCGGTTTGGAGGTTATTTTCAAAGATGTGAACAAAACATTGTAGGTCCAT
Source organism: Diadema antillarum (assembly GCF_040938485.1). Taxonomy (NCBI): domain Eukaryota; kingdom Metazoa; phylum Echinodermata; class Echinoidea; order Diadematoida; family Diadematidae; genus Diadema; species Diadema antillarum. The sequence goes on along the minus strand of NW_027270892.1, from coordinate 2,389,875 downwards.
TATTGCCATCACATATTAACATACTACTGCAAGAATCAAAAGGATGTAGGTGTATTTATAAAGCTCTTCTTGGAAAAACAAAATGTTTACCTTTGATATGTTCTAAATGGGAACGACATTTGGATAGTCCCCCTCAAACTGTGAAAATGGAAAAGTATCATATTATATTTCGTTTTACTATGGACATTGGGTTGAGATAATTTCAGTATAAAATAGTAAATAGGATTTTGTTTTTAAGTAAGCAACTGCAGTATAAGATGAAAAAAGCTAGTAGTGACAAATGTTCGTTTTGTAAAGAAGAGTTGGAAGATATTGTACATTTCTTTTATGAATGCGATCAAGTAAGTCAATCTGGAATGAGTCTGAAAATGGATAAATGAAGGTTCTAGAGCACAGATAAAATTTAGCCTGGAAAATATTATTTTTGGTTTCAGACAAAAGAGAAACGATGCTCTAAATTGTGTTGTGATTTTGATTAAGCAACAATTGTTCGTACAAAAGTTAAAAAACAAAGTCCCTAGGTTTAACTCTATGAAGAAAAAAATTGATAGTGACTATTATGCAGATGAGAGATATATCAATTCTGTATCGGGTACTCTCAACAAGTTCAGTTTAAAGTGGCTGTCACTCCAACATTTGTTTGTGTAAATGTTTATGTGAGAAATGTTAAGAAAAAAGGAGATTATGGTTGAATGCTTTGAGTTTTGTATTATGTTGATATGGAGATAATAAAATAATCCATTTAGGGCTAAAAAGTTTGGGGAAAAAATGACTTTCATTCAACTGATAAGGACAGGTCATCGAACACAATATAAAATATATACACAAATGATATTATGACAACAAAAAAGAAACAATACACTCTTGTCATGGTAAAAAAATAGACGAAGTAATCATAACGATTGAAAACAAAAAATAAATAACGGGCGTTAAAGGGTCACCGTATACTTAGCTTAATGGAATGTCATATTCAAGCCATAATTTCAGCTGCCTTGTTCATCCATCAGTTCATCTGCATAGGAACTGCCAGTGATTATCATCGGGTAAAAAGGCTGGACAAGGAAAACACAAAACGTACTTTTAGATATATCCTTTGTGCTGAATGTTTAAGGCTAATTCTACGCAAATACTATGTGAAATTCCAGTCAATTTGATATTTTCACATTTTACAGAAACTTCTACCGAATCTATTATAGTGTAGCATTGGTCTATTTATCACATTCAGTGAGAACCAAACGAGTGGCGTTTGACAGATTTGAGAATGAGGTGTTACAAGTATTGATATTTATTACATTCACCTTTCAGTGCTGTCAATTTTGCTTCCAACGCTTCGCTGCACCGGTGTAATTATCACCCTGCTGACAGTCTTCCCCGGCAAGACAACTGCGTTCTCCTGCCCGGCACTTGCTGATGAGTCGAAGACATACCTGGCAGAATACGGTAAATTGAATTTTTACAAAAGGCATCGTGTGTCAAATATGCTCTACAGCAAAAGCAGATATACATGAAAAGGGCCAGCATAGAGCAGTTGTGGTAGTATTTTATCATTATATATGAAACACTGTTTTGGACTGGTAAAGATAGCCCCGATGGGGGCCAAGGGGTGGTGCAAAAGCACCCAAAATGTGTAGCTGTAAATATGTATTTTTAGATCAAGATAGAAAAATACTAGTAGTACAGCCAAGCAAAATTGCAGTTATCAGGTATTCTTACAGGTAAGAAGAAAAAAGATGAAGTGGTCATGACAGAAGCGATGACAGTTTTTAGACCCCTTCCCCGAAAATACATAATTACATTGGTAACATACTCTGAAAGAATTCCTATTTTATTTAGATAGGGGATACAAAGTTGCTTTCAAATGGTTTGCCTGGAGCCCATGATTTTTTTTTCCTCATCTGAGGTACTTTATTTTTCCACATAACTTCGCATATTTACGATCACTTTATCCACAAGTATCCAAAAGGCACTTAACATAATCATTTTGACGGGAAAAAATAATTAAAGGGTACATCAATGATACCAACCAAGGTAGTTGTGTATTCTTCTTAATCCAATATCATCGAATCTTGTTAGGTTGCACTTCAAACTGATATAAAATCTTAATTCCGCTTTCAAATCTTCTACTAAATGGTGTACATTGAACAAACATTTGTTTTTCCTTGCGATCTCTGACATAATTCCTGTAAACAATGAATTGGGCATAATTCAACAAAAAGTTAACTAATTCCATCTTTTTGTTGCCTATATCATATCCAAGAATAATGACTGTTTCATTAATATCAATTACAAGATCGATAATATTTCGAATTAAAACCGAAACCACTTTCCAGTACATTTTGATTTTTTTTTTTTGCATTTTAGCAAAAAAAAAAATGACAAGTGGTTTCTTTACGATAACATATAATACACAAATTATCATTCAAAATTTCCCATTTATACAAATTGTCTTTACTTGACAATATTCGATGAAAAAGCTTGAAATTACATTGCTTAATCTATTATCATTAATATGATGAAACTTATATTGCAATACTTTTTTCCAATCAAAATCACAGGGTAAATCCAAGTAACCTTGCCAGAAGTATAAACACGAAGGTGATTGCTTTTTTTCATGCAAAAATAATCTATAATAATGTTTAGCTGACGTTTTCTCAACAATGATTTTATTACCTATTGACAACTCAACAGCATCAAATTCTTCTTTTTGCAGCAGTACAGGAGTCTGTATGTAATTACGTAACTTATCCAATCATAACCTGGGGAATGCTTTTTTCAATTTAGACAATTCAAATGAGGCGAGCAGCTGCCTGTCTCGGAAGGTTTCATTTATGGATGTTAGGTCTTTCCATTCCCCATCTTCTATAATCTGTTTCACTGTGATAACATTTTCCTTTATCCAACTCTGGAAACACAACATTTCATTTTCATATCTAATATTGATATTATTCCAAACAACTTCTTCTTTATATCATTAAAATTGAACATATCTGCATGTACTTAACTCAGACCATGAACAGAAAAGGTCAATGTAAAATTCATGTATTTTTCTCCTTCTGCATATTCCTAATATATCATTTTTCTTGCAATTAAATTTCCAACACAAAGACATTCCACCAATTTTCTGGGTCAAATATTGAAACAAAATCTTCTATGACATTCGTTCCCCAGAAAAATACTTCTTAATCCATGATAAACGGAGAGATAAACATTTTGAAAGCAAATCGACCATTTTAAGTCCTCCTCCTGTTTCTGAGTTGCAGCATATAGTGCGTTTTACCTTTTCCCGTTTGGAATATTCCACTAAAGGGAATACAGTAATCTATTTCCTGACCTAATCATTTTTAAGGGCACAGGTACTGCTGTAGATGTGTATACTAACTGAGATGGGACTAATTGACTGATGGTCACCTTTCCATACAGTGTCAAATTTCTCATTCTCCATAAATCTAACGTATTTTTTATTTTCCCTATACATGTATTGCCTTCCCAGTTAAGGTTTTCAACTTCTTTATAGCATTTCCCCATATATATACCGAGGCATTTTATGGCATCTTCTGTGAGATTTAATTCTCCAATATTTTGAATATCTAAATTCAGTCTCATAAACTATGATTTTGACCAATTAATTTTTGGGCCAGCATTTTCACCGAAAATTTCTACTTCTTTCATTACTTCTGTAAAAGAATCAACAGAATCAACTAAAATTGTAGTATCATCAGCAAATTGAGTAATTCGAATATCTTTATACTTCTTCTTCTTCTTGCGTATGAGTCAGCTACGCAATTTGGATCAGGCGTTGCAGCCAGCTCACTGTATCCGGGTCGGGGTTGGTCAGGTTGACGGTGGTGCTTTCTGGTGGGCTGAGGGTAGAGCAGTTGTGGATTACATGGTGTGCAGTCTGGTCGGGGTGTCCACAGATACAAGCTGCCGATGGGCGCAGTCCCCCGTTAGCGTTTCATGTTCTGATTGAAGCGCCCAACACCAGTTCGTAAGCGGTTCAGGGTAACCCATTCTCTGCGGGCTAGTTCTGCTCCGAGTGGCAATAGCGTATTCGGGTGGACTGAATATTGGGTGGGATATTGGATCTCCTGCCAGCGTGCTCTCCATGCTTCGAGCATGTTGAAGTTGGAATGGCAAAGGGTTGTGGCGTGGCGAGAAAAAGGGCGGCGGGAAGGTAGTCGTTGGCGATCATGGTTGGGAATCTGGGCAAGGTTGTGAAGGGGTGTCCTGGGTCCAGTGAGGCTTTTTCCACGAGGCTGTGGGTTAAGTGCTCTCTGCGCAGGGCTGCGGGTGCTATGCCAGCTAGCGCAGGGAGGAGCTCAGATGGAGTGGGCCTCAGACAGCCAGTGATGATCCCCAGTGTCTCATTGAGCGTGGTGTCAAGCTTGTGTGTATGCACGCTCATGCACCATGCTGGTGCAGCATACTCTGCAGCGCTATATACCAGGGCAAGGGCTCCAGTACGAAGGGTGGGTGTGTTGGCTCCCCAAGATGACCCTGCTAGGCGACGAAGGAGATTGTTTCTGGGTGACACATTGGCTCTCAGTGACTCAAGGTGATGTTTGAATGTCAGCTGCCGGTCTAGCTTTACCCCGAGGTATGTTGGGGTGGGGTTGTATGGCAGAGGTGATCCATTGAGTGGCACTGTCAGCTGACGGCGAGCTTCCTTGGTGTTTAGATGGAAGGCTGTGGTAGTGGTTTTTGCCACGCTCAGCTTGAGTCTCCATGTCTCCAGGTAAGTTGCGAGGTCTGCCATATCCTTCGTTAGTACATCTTCTACTCTGGACCAACATTTGTCAGAGTAAAGAAGAGCAAGGTCATCAGCGTAACCATACTTGCGTGATGTTGTTAAATGTAGGTCGCTGATGTAGATGTTGGAAAGCATGGGGGCCAGAACTGAGTCTTGGGGGACTCCATTCCTCAGGCGTCTTGGTCGGCTAGACTGTCCATCACTTGTCTTGAGGATGAATTTGCGGTTAGCTATGATGTTGGCGATAAACCGCACAAGTTGGCGAGTTTGAGGAGTTTGAGGATGAGGCCCCGATGCCACACAGTGTCATATGCTGCTGTTAGGTCCACCAAGACTACACCTGCCTTGTGCCGTTTCTCAAAACTGTCTTCTATGTCATCTTTATACTCACTTTTTAATTCGATATTAGGTACTGAAATACCTTTTATTTTAACATTCTGCTTTATTTTGCTGCTATAATTTCTGCAACAATGAAAACAAAAGAGCTGATAAGACATCCTTGCCGCACACCTCTTTTTGATAAATAATTCTTCAGATATCCAAGCATAATTCATTACTCTACCATTAGCATTGCTGTACAACGTTATAATCTATCTGATGAAGGATTCTTTAAATCTTAGTTCCTTCAACAAACCAAACAAAAAAAATCATGATTAATAGTATCAAAGCCTTTCTTGAAATCTAATGACATAATAATAGCGGGTGTTTCAGTACATTGACAATAATCAATTACATCTTCAACTGTCCGTATACTCTCTGATGCAGAACAATTTTACATAAAACCATATTGGTCCTCGGATACAATACACTGAACTATTTTTTTCAATCTGATTGTCAAAACACGGGCCGCCAACTTACAATCTATAGTAAGCAACGGAATAGGTCGCCAATTATCTAATATGATCTTATTGCCTTTTTATACAAGAGTGTTAAAATAGCTTGACTTTGAGAAAAAGACAATTCTTCTTTTTTTTTTCATATCCTTGATTCAAACTGTCGATTACCATCTGTTTCAGGTCTTCCCAGAAACATCTGTAAATTTCTACACTTAGACTGTCACTGCCAGTTGACTTATTCAAATGCATAGACTTAAGTGCAAACCAGCATTCATTTTCTGTGAGTTTTCCCTCGCAGATGTTCGCGTCTTCCTCCCTCAAAACATTAAAGTCTAAATTAGAAATATAATCTTTAATATCAGTTTTAGAATCGCCTGTTCCATGAAGATTAACATTAAAAAAAATGTGTTTTTTTAAATCAAAATCTCTTCATCATCTCTGAATATCTTACCATCAATTTCAATACAATTTATTTCTTACTCTTTGCTTTTTAAAGCTTTAAAAAAATATCTAGATGACTTCTCTCCTGACTTAAGCCACCTTGCCCTTGATCTAACATATGCACCTTTACATTGATATTCATACCATCTATCTATCTCATGTTTTAAGCGATTAATCTTATCTAAATCATTAATATTTTGATCTTCATTAACACTTATACTCAATCTTTTATATTCTTCTTCGATGCTCCTGATATATTTCTTCTTCTTTTGTGACAATTCAGATGCATATTCAATATTGTATTCTTTTATTCTTATCTTATATATTTCCCATCTTAACTGAGCATCAAATTTATCACATTGCATTTCAACCTTTTGAATGTTTTTTATACCTTGTTTATATCTTTCATTTTTAAGCAATGAATTATTCAATATCCAGAAACCCCTTCCTCTCTTTTTTGTTGTCACCCGAAACTTCATTGTCACCGCATTATGATCACATTTCAACACTGATTTGATATCTAAGGAATGTACATACGGAGCGTATGTCCTGGAGACAAGCTAATAATCAAGGCGTGAGCATATACTGAGAGACAGATGTCTCCACGTACATTTCTCCACATATCTATGAAATCATAACATTGCTGAAATTTAACAAAATATTTTTTGGTAAGTATATGTAGGACATTCCATTTGTATCTAACTTTTTATTTTGTACACAATTCCAGTCTCCTCCTGCAATCATAATTTCACTTGATTTCTTGATCCTTTTTACCCAGTTAAAAAATGCGTATAACGGCTCTTTTTCTGCGTTTTTTTCCTTTTTTTTTGCCGGAGCGTATACATTTAGGCAGAAATAAACAGAATCATAACATACAAATCTTAACGCAATGGCTCTACCGTCACCTTTGGAATGTATATCTATGACGTCAATGGGAATATCGTCTCTGATTAAAACAGCTACACCTTTTGAGTGTTTTGTTCCATGATCGTATATTCGAAATCCTTTCCATTCATTTGAAATAACTTTTTTTCAAATTCTCCTGAATGTTTTTTGTAAGAAAGCTATATCACATTTTTGACGTTTCAACCATAAGAATATTTTCTTCCGTTTGGATGTATCACATATTCCTCTTACATGTAAAGAGACAAAATGGAAACACTCCATCGCTCTTGGTGAAACTTCCTGTTTTCTAATCAATCACAATCAAATAATTTACTCACTTTTGCTTCTTCGTTGGTTTCACTTTCCTTTTCTTAGATTCCTTTGTCTTCCCAGCAGCCTTCAAAGGAGGAGTCTCCGTGCATAACGTAGAATCATCATTATCGCTGTTCGTGTGGATACTGCATGTTTCATCATCATATTCTCCATCCGTTTGCTGTTCTCTTTTCTCGTCATCACGGGGCGTGCTTTCACTGACCTTTGCCTGTGATCGCGTGCGTTATGTTGCTTCACATGCCGTTCCAGATGGTTCTGCACTATATGAGGTTGATCGCGTTCTCGTCGGTGATCGAAGATCGATGGCCTCAGATCTTTCGGGATCGTTGGTTTGCAGTGGTTGTTGCACAAGCTTTGTGATGAAATCGGCGAGACAAGCTTGTCGCGTCTTGGTGCTTTGACTCGCAGTCTCGACGGGGTGTGTTGGATCGTTACTTCCGGAGTTCTCACGTGCTGTGGTGGGTTGTCGCTGTGGTTAGGCGTCGGGCGTTGCTACGTGACTGCGTAGTGCCAGGTTCTGTGGACACTCGTTCCTTTTGTGGCCAGTGGTTTTACAAAGTTGGCATTTCACCTCATTGTGGCAGCTGGATACATGGTGTCCCGATTCAAGGCATCTGGAGCATGTTACCGGGCCAGCTGCACCAGATTGCTCGGGTTGTCCCGGATGGTATACACGTCCCATGAAGTTGTTTCCAAATAACAATTTCCGTGGTAGGGGGTGAGGGTGGGGTGATGTATAGTACCCGGTCACCATTTAGACAGTTGGTCAGTTGACCGTTCACCCTCAGTATTTGGCGATAGATGTCCCCTTGGATTTGGTATTTTTGGTTTTCTATCTTGCTACGGATGACTGCGTCACTGACAGACAACGGGATGTCTTTGATATAGTCACTCTGGTCACGTTCTTATCCTTTGACCTCGTGAATGGGTTCACGTCGTATACTGCGGCGTTTCCTCCCCGAATGACAAGCCCATTGGATATCAGTTTCACGCGGACCTCATGGGAGTTCAGATAAATCCGCCATAGACGGCGAATTTGTTGGATTCCCAGCAGTGATGCTTTCCGTCGCCAGTTGACTTCCCCCCGAAAATGTGAAGAAGCACAGTCTGTTAGTCCTCAAAACAGTACACACCTCGAAAAAAAAAAAGACTTACTCGAGTAGCGCTAGTGCAACCAGCCATTTGGAGAAGCCAGTTAACAGCACTAAGCCCTTAATTCCCGAGAGACATCGTTATGACTCTACCAGTTCTAAGTCCGCTCGGGAAGACCGGCGGATGGATTGATCAACTCTGAGATTAAAAAAAACCCCACAAAACAACAACAACAACAACACACACACACACACACACACACACACACAGATAGAGAGAGAGAAAATCTAAAGCGAATGATCCGAGAGGATACTCGGATCACCTAATCATAGCGCTTTCAGACGTACCGACTTAACGTATATTCATATAATGGATATACTATAATGGATATACGACATACTGATATGAGTCCAGATGATCAGACGCAACGCCCCATTGTCTATGGTTAAGAGCATTTAGACCTCGCGCTTAGTTGAGCTTTCATGGGAATCTCATGAATATTCCGTACGAGTCTCTCCGTGGCCCAATACGAACTTTGAGTTGGACTCATCTGTGGTTAGCGCCAACACGTACAGTTCGCTAGGCCTCCGTTTTCTTTTTCTCCTTACGCCATCGATATTATTTCTATTGAACTTAACACGCCAACGATGTGGTAAATAGTATTCAGCCAAATCGTATTTTGAATTAGGATCTGTAAGTCTCTTTGTTAAATCTTGCTTTTCCCAACGTAAACCGTACTGCATACAGAAAACAAGGATCGCGATCGTTGCAAATAACCCGGAAGTACTAGTTGGTAGGGGTCGGGCCCTAATCGCGCGTTGCGAACAAGCTCGTCTACTCTCTAAAAAAAAATCGAGTTAAAATATTCAATCTTAAAAGAATGAATACAAAAAGAGTGAATTTAGAGTGAAATTGGAATGAATTTTGAGTGAAAATGTTCATTTTCACTCGTTTTAGAGGGACCTCACGGATCACTCCAAAATTTTCGAGTGATCCCTGAGGTCACTCCAAAACTCGATTTTTTTTTAAGAGAGTACTTATACGACATACGAATATGACATCTTTCAGACGCAACCCCCCCCCAAAAAAAAAAAAAGTTGTATGGATACAGGATAATTGTACGAAACGATGCTCAAAACATCGTTTAAAAAAACGTCCTATATTCATACGTCTTATATCGATACAAGAACTCTCTTGTCTGAATGGGGGGGGGGGGTGAGTCCTGTCATGTGGAAGAGCCAAGATTGGCATACTGAATGGGAAGAATATAAGGACAGTGAACAAGAGAGAAGAACTGGGTCCCTTATTTGAAGAGAGTTGCTGACAGACTCTTGCAATCAAGGAATGCAGGGTAATGCACGATTAGCCCATAGAGAGGACAAAGATTGAAATTAAGAGTCACTTGGTCAAAACATCAGCCGAGAACTCGGCACGAGTTGCATTAGAGGATGGCGATTTGTGATACCTGTAAATACCGAAGCTAACAAACGATGGTAAAAGAGATTACTCCAGTGCCGCAGATATAATATCTAATGCAAGTTACCCAATTTTAACAGACCATGTTTATTATAAAGTGTACATTCCACGCGTGTTCGGATACAACGAGAATCCGGATATAACGAGAAAATCACCCGGAACCGACGATCTCGTTATAACGGGATTCCCCTGTATTTTAAAAAAATAATAATAAAACAAAACAAAACAAACCTACCGACCCTCTTGGGTTTTGACAATTAAGGGCAAGTAAAATTTTTTTTTTTGGCCTAATCTCGAAGATAATAGAAACCCCAGACTCACTGAACGCACAGAATGCAGCCCAAAAGATGGGAACAGAGAGGAAATGCGCGTGGCTATATCTGATTGTCCTGCACATAACATCTAGCTAGGAATGGGAGATTTCAATTCACAACTCAGTATCAAAGGATAGCAAGGAGAACCGCTGATGGTATGCCACGACTCTATCAACCGAAAGCGTGTCCTGCTAAGGGATACTTTGCTAGAGTCAGACCTGGAGCCAATAAGATATTGGGAGATACCAGGAAAGATGTGTACCTCCCTGTCTGACATGCACCTTTCGTATTACCAGATCGACTTCATTCCCGTAAGGAAGAAAGGAAAGGACAGTGTATGAAACACCGAAGCGTATGACAGTTCACCAGGAAGCCATCATATATATATATATATATATATATATATGCTCGTCTTGACTGAGGTCAGATTGAGTCTAGAAAAGTCAAGGCCTAGCCTAGGAAAGTTGTGTATGACTGGGGAGCCTTTAAAGAGGACACTGAACTCCAGGGGACGTACAGTTTGGAAGTTGAGAACAGGTTAATCAATAGAACAACTAGGCAATGACACCAATGGGGTGCACGTCACGAGACCGACACCCACGAGTCATACATCCCACAAGTCGTACAGCTCACAAGTCATACAGCCCACTAGTTATACAGCCCACGAGTTCGACACTGAGTAAGTACGCACAAAAGGCTCACGAGACCGACACAAACAAAGAAAGCCCATGAGACCGACACTGCGCACAAAAGGCTCACGAGACCGACACTAGATAAAAGATGCCCACGAGACCGACACCAGGCAAAAGAGGATCACGAGACCGACACTAGACAAAGAAGGCCCACGAGACCGACAGGATGAACAGCGCCACCTATAGACCGATTAATTGTATAGGGTGTCCAGATAATGGCGTAAAAGCCCCCTCACACCTGAGCGAATGTAGGGGGACGAAGGGGGACGAATGGGAAAAACGCACGAAATGCGCGCGAATTCAACGATTTCAAATAAAATTGCTTTCAAATCATCCGATTATAAACTAAAGTCAAATATGATTAACGAACGGTAAGCGAAGGATAAATATGACATGCGAAGGATAACGATTTTTCGGTTCACTTCTTTGAGTAAATTGCGGCCGAAGGCGAGCGAAGGGTTGATATGACCCGATAACACGAACGAACAATGAGCAATGGTTTGATATGGCGTGCGATTGGAAACGGAGACGAAAGAATATAGATCAGGCGTTCTCGTCCGTGTGTGTGCGCTCCTCGGGGAGTATAAAAGCGACCAGGTCCGTCCAGATTTCAGTGCGGCCAGAGAAATCATCAACGCAACATTTACATTTAAAGGACGTCAAAGATAAACAGTAAAATCAGCCGGAAGATTCCAGTATTTTTGGCACTGTAAACATTAATGTTTTTTTTTTCGCAAAAATTGTGCGAGTACGTTGAAGGTGATAGTCATCACGATGACGAGTTGGGTAGATATGAAGAGAGTTATTTCTTATGATCATAAGTGCAAAAATGTCAGGAAGCTCATCAATTGAAAATTTATACATAAAAATACCAATATTATAATGAAACAAATCAATCAATCAATTTCAGATTTTTGCTTTTACACAATAGATCATTTGTGTGAAATAAATATCCAATATTATTAATTATTTTTAAAGCACGTTTTTGAAGAAGAAAAAGGGTATCAAGCAAAAACTGATATGAATTGCCCCAATTGCTATCATTTTAGCCAAAAAAAAAATATTGAAACAGTAACAATGGGGGTGAGGTGATGACAAATCTGACGTACCCCTAAATTGACTCGACCTACCCCCTTTCCCCTATTATACCTACCACCAACATCGCACCAGATAAATTTGTAGTCACTGTCCACTATAGCCAACAGGATTATACTAAGAAGCCCTTGTAGTTGCAGCATTGCAGCATAGCGAGCCGGACAGAGGAGGCTTTTTGATGGCCACATGCTTGCCATCAATAGCTGCCACACAGTGGGGAAAATTCCGCCGCTTGTAGAATCAACCAGCAAGTTGTCTCCATCCATCAGGGGTTGAAGGGGCTGTCATGACTTCATCTGCATACTCGTCACATATGGCCTGACACACTTCCCTGGCCACTACAGAGAGGGCGTTTTCAGGCACCCTCCACCCATACTGCATGTCGGAGTACTTGGTGCCAGACACAAGATGACGGAGAGTAGCTGCCAACTTGAGACCTTCTTCCAGCGGCTCCCTGTACCAGGTGTACTGCCTCCTGATTCTTCCTCTGACCCTCTCCAGGATTTCATCGTAGAGTTCAGGGGGCATGCAGAGAAATTTTTTTGAAAGTCGAAGGGTCTTCTCTTCGAAGCTTAACCAACAGCTGGTCGTAGATTCCAAAAGCCCTTCTTCTGACAGGGTTCAGCCACGTCCTTCTCCAGATACGACGTCGTCTGAAGCCTCGTCTCCATCTGAAGCGGCCTCTGATGAACTGGTGTAGGTTCGGCTGCTGATGTATAATATAATTCTGAGCCATTGCCAGTAAATACTGGACTCTGAGGCGGGCTGCATCTTCCATTTTTCTGAAGAAACTTTGAAACTTTCAGGTGGAATGTTTATAAAAATATATGAGTAGCGTGGTGAGTGGCTGGTCACATAGAGCAGCTCAGCATTCGCCAATTTTTTTCGTCAGGTCATTCGCTCGTATTCGTATCACTTCGCAATCCACAGTTTATCATAGTATCTCTTAGACTTGCCTTCGTGTATGCATCGCCTTTCAAATTTAGTAAAAGTCAATCTTAGTTTCCCTTCGCATAGAAGATGGCAAGCGAAAATACGTTTGTCATAGTATCTTCGTTTCTATGCGCAAGTCATATTTAGTCATCGTGTTGCTTCGTTTAGGGATCTTTCGAGATCGGTCCATCTTGGCAAAAGCGCGATGAGGGACTATGCGTGACAATAGCACACGAACGATAAACGAACGATTACCGCAGACTGAATAAGAGATGCGAATGACAGACGATTTTTCAATTCGTCGGGAAATTTTAAACATGTTCAAAAATCCCGTGCGAATTTGAATAATCGCAACTGTTAGTTCAGAAGGTGTACGAACCCAAACACGAAGGGTAAAGATGACTTACTATCAATTACCAATGAAAACGATTTTTCCAAAAATGCCTTTCGCCAGCCATCGCAAGTCATATTTCAGGCAATTCGCTCAGGTGTGAGGGGGCCTTAAAGAAGGTATGAGAGATGGAAAAGCAAAGTTACAGGTAGGGTATTACCTCGTCAATTGCCCTCCCTCACCCCCTGAACGGTCAAGATCTTTAATTGTGTTTGCGTATGTGAGTGTTTGTGAAAAAGATAAACAAAATTCAGTAGAAGTACATGAGATGTTTCAACATTTTCACAACACAACACCTTCTTTTCCCTATCTGAAAAGCTCATATCGGTATACACCTACTTAGAAAAAAAAGAATAATAAAGTGATGTGGACATTCAGATCAACCAACTAGAAAAATACCTAGGTATGAAATGAAGTTCACTACAAGAAAATTATTCACAAAATGGTCAGTGTTGTAGTGCACACCTGCTTTACATGATGTGTGTGTGTGTGGGGGGGATAGTCACCTGCAAAGGTGGTGGAATGGTATAAATACACAGAAATTAATGAAATCGTCAATTAAGGTAGCGTTAAAAATTCGGAAAAAGAAGATGCATCCATGAAAACAGCTTTTCTATTTCATGAAAAATATACCGTTTTGAAAAGAATGATTATTTTACAAACACAAGCCTCTGAAATCGAGGTGAATCGCTGCGATAAAAAACGTTTTCATCCGTTGAATTTCATGTATCATATCTAATTAAACCATAAGCAGGCGGGTATAAGCAGGCAGATAAGATGTCTAATAAGGCGAGAAAGAAAAGGGCGAAAAAAAAACTTACATCCTGTCCTCCGTCTAACTAGAAATTAAGAAAGCCTATTAATCATAGCACGATGGCATCTAAAATTAAACCATTCATCGTTCTTGTCCTCTAGCATTTCTCATACATTTTTTTTTGGGGGGGCGGGGGGGGGGGGGGTTGGTCCCATGAAGAGGACAATTCTATTTTTTTCAAAAAGAAAAAAATGGTAACAATGTTGCTCCTCATAGCGTGACAAAACTGCCCCCTAGAAGCCACACGTGTACAAATACATACTTAATGTCGTTGATATGTAGATGGTGCTGTCATTAGTAAGTTACAATATTTCGCCCAACAGTGTAACGAAATTGCACCCGCCAGTATGTAATTTTCCCCTTAATGGAACACCCTGTACAGGTACACATTTGTAATTGACATGTAGATGCCACTGTTCATCCTGTCGATCTCATGAGCCTTCTTTGCCTAGTGTCGGTCTCGTGGGCTTTCTTTGCCTAGTGTCGGTCTCGTGACCCTTCTTTGCCTAGTGTCGGTCTCGTGGGCTTTCTTTGCCCAGTGTCGGTCTCGTGAGCCTCTTTTGCGTACTGTCGGTCTCGTGAGCCTTAATTGTCTAGTGTCGGTCTCGTGGGCTTTCTTTGCCTAGTGTCGGTCTCGTGAGTTTTTTGTGCCTAGTGTCGAACGCATGGGCTGTATGACTCGTGAGCCGTATAACTCATGGGCTGTATGACTCATGGACCTATTTTTGATGTCGGTCTCGTGGGCCGTATGACTCGTGGGTGTCGGTCTCGTGGGATGACCCCCACCAATGAGGGTTTGGAGGGGGACGTGTCATGGAGACACTGGAACTTCATGCAAATGGGACAATGGTTGAGAAATAAGCAAACAAGAGGAGAGACAGCACTCCAGCAGACCCCAAAGTTAGTAAAGTACAGGAACATCTCAGTACGGCCAAATATCAATAAAGAAATTATCCGATGGAGGACAAGAAGTTGCAAGTACATGAGAAATTGGCGAACTCGAACATTTTTAAAATCACTGCTCCCCAATGGTAAACAATAGCTTTTAAAAATCATTTTGGCCTAGGGCATCCAAAAGAAAATCGTTGCCCTGATTTACCTGTTCTGCATCAACACAGAGCTGAGGTCATCACTCCCGATGGTAAGACACAGTTCTTCGGGATCTTTGTACTTCAAGCCGATACACAATATCTCCTAACTTTGTCATAAATGTAGTGGATTATTATATGCGAACTGCATTAGACAAGAAACCGGATCTTGGTTTTACGTTGACACAAGAAAGGAGTAGGAGAGTCAAGGCTAAGAAGGCATCGGACACATAGTTTGCAGTTGACATCGCCCTGGTGACAAACAAAGTGAAAAAAAGATTACAAATAAGTGAGGTATATAGGTAGGTAGTGTAAGTATCTGCCTGTGTTGGACTAAGGATATGGATGTAGAAAAAAATCAAAGGCTAAATGAATGCCTTTTTATGTCTCGGAGCTAAGATCAGGGGGGCATTTCATGAAGGAACTTGTCTGATAAAATATCTGACAAGTCAATTATATCCGACAAGTTTTGAGAAATTCTTTAGTCGAATTGGCTGATTTCTCTGAACTTGTCGGATATATTTGACTTGTCAGATATTTTATCCGACAAGTTCCTTCATGAAATGCCCCCCAGAACTTCTGGGACACCGTGAACCGACACTGCACTCAGTTTTACTCTGGAAGTCACTGCATGAGAGAACTGGGCTCGGCAAACATACGTTGATAATCGCTGGATGAGATGCGCTGGCTAGCTGAGAGTATGTTTTTCAGCGGCCCGTGTAAACACTTTGGAATATGAGCTTGCCTCAGCCACACCGGTGCAGGCCAATGGGGGTAGTACAGCTTGCTTTGATGCAAGACAAGTGCGGAGATTAGTTTGAAGCTTATAGTGATCGTTGTGAATGTTGGCCTGACCGTTAGGGACCTAAGCATCAAGTTTATCCAAGATTAATTTCCCTTGTATGAAGTAGCACGTGGGGAAAAGGCATTGAGTTTCAAGGGGGTGCATGTGTAATACCTCCTCGGGAGGACACATTTATGCATGAATGATATCTTCTGTAGCAATCCTACAGAGCTGTTAAGTATGCTGACTGGTAAACACACGTTATGTTTTTCTCTATGCGCATTGTTCTGTCGAAGACTAACTCCAAGGTTTCTAGCCTGAATTGTTGTTTGGAAATATAGCTTCTTCGCCAATTAGAACCCGCACACCAGTGATACTATTACTAATTTATGTGGAAACGAAAGCAGGATATACTCTGTTTTCTTACTGTAAATTGAGCTTCAAGAAGTTGCCATTCAACAGCGAATCTCCTCAGTAGCATCCCCAACAGCAGCAGCTGCACATTCTTCAGTACCGCCTCAACTTTTGGATCATAAGTGACGTACGTAGAACTGCATGTCGTCAGCGTAGAAATATTATGTGCACCGAGACCATGTTCCTTTACGATAGATCGAGCCAAGGAGGCCTAATGCAGAGTGTGAAGAGCAACGAACCGAGGTCCGAGCACTGAGAAACTACATAACGAAGATGGTCTCAGGGGACAGCTTTCCATTAATGACTACTGTTTGTCTTCTGTTGTTGATGTAAGACATGAGCGACTGGAGTACATTTGCATCAATTCCAAAATCTTCCCGCAGTCTCTCAAGAAGGACAGTATGATCAACAGTGTCTAAGACAGCTGTCATGTCAAGTAGAACAAGGGTTAACGCTTTCCTGTCAATTGATGTAAGGATGTCATCCGAGACTTTCAAAAGTGCTGTCCCAACGCTGTGATTCTTCCTGTATGATGATTGAAGGCATTCATAGAAATAATTACCTTGCGGATATGCTGTCAGGCGACTAGCTACAATTTTCTCCATCACCTTGGCAAGGAATGGGAGGTTTGACACTGGGCGATAGCTGGCCAGGTCATTGCGGTCAAGTGTAGATTTCTTAAAAACTGGCGTATAGCAGAGGCAAGCTTCATGCTGTCTGGGAATATATTCCATCACGTAATCATGCACTAATCAGACCAGTGATAGGTATGGCTATAGAAATCACAATGTTGATTAACAAGAACTGTAGGCACTGGGTCGAGTGGACATGTCTTTGCAGGGGTCTTGCGAATTATACGCTTGATTTCCCCAAGACAAAAAGGAGGTATCAGAGTCAGATGGGCATCACAACTACCTGATGATGATGTCAAGGTATGTGATAGCGCATGCTGTTCATTAGTTAGTGGTCGAGATGCCGGCTTATACTCCCGGATTTTCTCAATCTTTCCCGCAAATAAGTGACAGAAATCAATGGCAAGGTCAGCATCAGGTAAATATTGTATGGCAGTTTCTTAGTTGCGGGAGTTTTCTGATAAAGAAGTTGGCTGATTATACCATACAGGGCCTTCTGATCATATCCACATTCCAATATAAGATTGTTCTAAAACTAGACTTCGCTGCTTTGAACAAATCTTGAGTGATGTTCCTCTGTTACTTGAAACGATGCTTTCTCCATTTCCGCTCAAGTTGACGTCGCTTTTGCTTGGCATTTGCTACATCCCGATTGTACCTATAGGAATGACAGGATGATCGTCAATGACAATACAGCCTCGTTGTGATGCATGTTTATCAAGAAGTTCTTCCATGACCATTCAGTACTGAGGTAATAGAGTTTCAGCAGATTGTGATGTATCTGAAAATGATATCTCAGACTTTTGACTGTTTTTCAATTCAATAGTTTATTTATTTCCATCATCAAAAAGAAAAGAAAAGAAAAAGTTGACATAATCCAAAGTGATACATTTTTTTTTCATTTCTCTTACACTCGTCTGATCAAGGATTTTTCTATACAATATAAAGTATATTATACACGAATGATGTCGTAAAAAAAGAAAACAATGCACTTTGCCATGGCAACAAAAATAGTAAATAATCACAATGATGGACTGTCTGCGTTGAACTTGGTGGAATCAATTGTCTTTATCCTATGAATTGAAGCTTTTATACTGCGCAGCATTATCCATTACAGAGGAATTGACAGTTAAGATTGTGCAAGGGCATTCATTCGAATGGCAGACGGGATGAGAGGAATCACAGTGGGGTGACACGTACCGTGGGATACTCTCTAAAAAAATCGAGTGAAAATATTCACTCCTAAAAGAGTGAATACATAAAAGAGTGAATTTAGAGCGAAATTTGAGTGAATTTTGAGTGAAAATGTTCATTTTCACTCGTTTTAGAGTGACCTCAGGGATCACTCCAAAACCTTAGAGTGATCCCTGAGGTCACTCCAAAATGGGTGAAAATGAACATTTTCACTCAAAATTCACTCCAATTTCACTTTAGATTCACTCTTTTTTGTATTCACTCTTTTAAGAGTGAATATTTTCACTCGATTTTTTTTAGAGAGTACAGTACGTGCAAACTCCAGAGGAATGTCAGATATCCAGGTGAGTAAGGTTGACAAAAATCTCAGATGAAATTGCGCGTAAGGGCACAACAAAGCTCCATTCATCCACTGATGCATCATTGATGAACCCCGACTTTCCAACTTCAGTTGTAACATGTGGGACATATAGTGCAAGTAAACCTCAAATTTCCAATCTCAATTGCCACATGTGGGGCACAGTGCAGACTCCACAGAAATGTCAAGACATCCAGCTGAAAAGTATATAGACTGACAAATCTCACATGATATGCTGAAGAATATCCTTCAAAAGAGTGAAAAAGTATTCTTTAGGTATCCAGTCATACTTCCAGCAAAAATGTTTAAAAAAAAATCTGTGAAGCTTTGAAGGAGTCAAAACCTGGGTGCCTTATAGGGCTCACACACTGCACCACGGGCGCTCAAAATTATGGTAACCTTCGGAGACGCTATGGCCGATGGCATATCATGTAACTCCTAGTACAGGAAGAATTCCAGATCTGACAAGGGAGGGCACTACGAAAGAAAATACACAGATCGATCCCCTTGCTATAGCCCGGCCTTGAGTCCCTGAATCCGAAGTTAACATCCTCACCTTTCGAAAGGTCCTGATGCTGAGCAAGCAATAAACGAGAAATGTGGATTGATGGAACCTGTATTAAGTGTCCAAATATCAATCAAACTCACTCCACAAGACCACTATTGTGCATGCAGTATGATGCCATTGGTGAGCCCATTATTGCCAGGCACACCATTTTGTCTTGATGTGTGGTTGACCAGAAGTGCAAAATATTTTGTTTAATCCGAATGTTGCTAAAATTGTGTAGTAGCACTGATTGGTGACTTTTATTATGGGCCTAATGTAGTGGCACTTACAATAGAACATGCTAAAGCATAGAAAGGGGAAATAAAAAAGGGAAACGAAAAATCGAGAAAAAAATCTACTTCTTACTGTTAGTGGTATTGGAGTTACACAGTGGGCAGTGTGATAAGTAGCTCAAAAAGGAAGCTGAAGGCAAATCAAGACAAATGATTAGATGTAACTTTTGACAATCAAGCGACAGTGTACTTAGGGTATGGTAAATTTGCTCGGTGTCACATGACTGGTATGTCTTTGTGTTGTACGTAAGTGCTTTATAGACAAAATCTTCAAAGATATAAATATAGTTTGCATCACTCTTCCTTGTACCGTTATATTGTTTACGAATCTACAAAATTATAATGTTCTTGATGAGCAGATAAGAAATATTTAACCCAATATTACAGACAGCGAATAACAATTCATGCCAATTATCCTTTTATAGACATACGAATTTCCAATCAATCAATGTATCTTTTATTGATTTCACAGCAATCACAGCTACTACTTTCAGCCGGGAGGACGGTCAAATTCAGTACAATGCGTTCATATCTAAAGTTTACGAGAATCCATCGGGCATACTGCTCCAAGTCGAACCGGATTTTAACCTGACTTTGGTCACCTCCAATCATACCTGTGAGCAACTAGACCTGCAGGTCGGGTCTGTCTATTTCATCTCTGGAAAAGGTTAGTTAATCGATTTCTTATCGCACGTAGATAATCCAACATATTAGGTATACAGTCATGTTATGATAATGGCAGACTCGTGAATAATTTCACAGAAGAAGTAAGTCTCTTGTAGACTGATGACTATACAAAAAAAATCTATGAAGTCGCTTCTTCTGAATTAGCAACATATCAACGAGGAATGCATATGCAGAGAAAAATCTAGTGTCTTATGAGCATTGCTGCAACACAGGTCGTCGCCACTGTACAGAACGTCGTCACCATTATCCTGTGCAGAATAGATATTTTCTATCTACATTTTGCGCCATGAGCCTCTATTTATGATGAATACCGACGCACAACAAGAGTTCACATAATTTTTGTCATTATTAGTATTGTTACTATCATTATCATCATTATCATTGTCATTATCATTATTTGGCAAAACCACCTGACTCTATAATGTTGTGTAGCTTTGATAAGGATTTTGTGAGCTACAGATTTGCTTTTGTTTGTTTGTTTGCTTTTATTTCTGCATTCAATCAGATGCAATTTGAATGCAAACTTCAAAAAGTACAAAGACAAAGAATAACACGTGCAGTGAAATAAATCGATAACAGTACATAAATAAATACACATAGGTGATTGCATTTAGCAATGTAGATACACAGAAACATAAAATAAGATATACAGTATTTTTCAGTAAACAACAGAGATAATTGAATGCAGGAGACCACCATCACAAGCGATTACGCTTGAAATGGATGGAGGCCTCATAAAATGACTATCCAACGACGTAACTCTCTTGGAGGAAGGTGATCAGGTGAGTGCAGTGCAGTTGCAGGTGAGAGTGCAAGATGCAGTTGAAGGAAGAAAATAGAGATTGACAATAAGATGACAATCTATACTATGAATATTTGTTAGCTCAATTGGTTGGGAGAATATAATTGTATCAAATATCGTTTAAGTGAAGCTTTCAAAGAATAAACACTTTAACAAGACTTTATATTATCCGGGAGATTATTCCAAATGTCCGGACCCGAATGTCTTATAGATTTATGTGTCACTAATAATTTGGGATTCAAAAGGTGGAAATTTCTACATATACGAGTAGGGTACGAATGGACAGAAGCATTAAACCTAAACATGTTATCACACGATGATGGAAGTTGATCATGTATATATTTAAACATGATTACTGCTACTTGAATAATATTCAAATCAAAAACCTTCAAATAAAGAATCAGTATGAGCCAGAAAATGCGATCCTGTATAAATACGTATAACTTTCTTTTGTAATTTGAATATAGAATTAATTTTGGTAGAGCCGCAAGTACCCCATACAACATTGCAATTACTTATATATGGGAGAATTAAGGAATTATATAATAGAAATAAAGTTGAACGAGGAAGAAAGAACTTCAGCTGGAAATTATCCCTATATTTCTAGAAATACACGTTGTAACATAATGTAAATGCTCATTCCAAGTCAAACTTTCATCTATATATACTCCTAGAAATTTTGAATTCGTTTTCTTTTCTAATGGGATATCATCAATGTTAATATGTATCAACGTATCTTCATTATGGGAATGAAGTTAGAAATGAATAAAATGAGTCTTGTTTATATTCAAAGAAAGTTTATTAGACTTAAACCAATTTGATACTTTACTAATTTCAATATTTAAAGCATCATTTAAAATCTTAAGATCTTTATGAGAATAAAATATATTCGTATCATCAGCAAATAGAACAAAAGAGAGAAGAGAGGAAGTACACATATTATGATATCATTAACATAAAGAAGGAATAATAGTGGGCCCAGAATTGAGCCTTGAGGAACACCACATTTAATTAAAAGGGGGTCAGATTCACAACCATTAAAATTAACACATTGTCTTCTATTAATTAGAAAATCTTTAACCCTAACTAGGCCGGGCTATTTAGGTAGATCATAGAGCGGGGGGGGGGGGGGGGGGGGGGGGCCTCCCAGGCCCCCCCTCCAGATCTCGGCCGTCGACCGCGCGATCGCGACGAAAATTTGCACACACATTGCCTATGATGTCATCGAAAGTACCACGAAGTTAAATTTTTTTTAAATTATCATTTATGCTTAATTATGCTAATTTATGCATAATGATGCATGAAATCAGACAATTTGGTATAAATCACTAAATAAAGCTCGAAATGGGCACATTTTTTGTGTAAATATTCTTTTTAGTGTCCTGAGCAAATATATGAGAAAAAAATTGTGCCATCTGAAAAAATTTCTTATGTATTTTATTGTTTTTTTTAATTTCTTATGTATTTCTTTGTTTTTCGACCTTATGTTTCACATTGTTTTTTCGATGAAACTTGTCCGCGACATTGTTCCGATCAAGAAAATATGTTATTGATTGATTTTAATCAATAAAACCCAAAAATAATTATGCTTTTATGAAATTTGCGTGTAAGCACAGTTTGCATTGAAATTGTACACGAATTCACGTTTTTGAGCAATTTTTGGTCTGACATGCACGTACATATTTATGCACAACTTCGGAATCGCACGCCCGGGCATCGCAAATTTGGTGTCAAAAGATGCGGGAGACTCGAAAGAAAAAAGTCATGAAACGTCGCGGCGTTAGCTTTTTGCGTTAGCGATACATCGCGCGAAACGTCGAGGGGGGCCTCGGAGACCCCCCCCCCCCCCCCGGCCTAGTTAGGGTTAAGCCATAAAAGTGCTTGTCCTCGAATACCATAATGACTAAGTTTGGTGAGTAAAATAGAATGATCAAGAGTATCGAATGCCTTACTCAAATCACAAAATATACCTGCAACATGTTCTTTGTTTGCAAAAGCACTCGTAATTTTGTCATAAATTTGTATTAGTGCTAAATCAGTTGAATAATTTTTTCTGAAACCATATTGATTGGGAATAAGTAAATCATACTTATTGATAAATTCGAGAAGTCTATTATAAACAATTTTTTCTAAAATTTTGGATATACTAGGCAATAAAGAAATAGGACGATAATTGCTAATTTCATGAGGATCATCTTTTTTATGAACAGGATTAACTTTCGCTATTTTCAGCAGATCAGGGAAAATACCTTGTGATAAAGAAAGATTAAATATATGACTTAACGGTTCTGCGAGTGGATAAACTATTTCTTTCAATAACATCATACTTATTTTATCAGAACCACAAGATTTAGAGCTATTTAAAGATTTAGTGATACTAATGATTTCACTGAGACTTGTTGGATTAAAATAAATAGACTCTTGATTTTGGTCAAAAAGATAATCTGTAAAATGAGCAGAAGTATTGCTAATTTTAGTAGCAAGTTCCGGACCGATGTTAACGAAAAATGAGTTAAATGAATTAGCATACATATTGGGATCATTTATATTAATGCCGTTTAATGTGATATCATCCGTTGGCGGAGAATCAGGCTTTTTACCTAGGACCTCTTTAATAATTTTCCATGTTGAATTAATATTCGAAGAAACCTTTTTCATTCTATCAGAAAAATATAATCTGCGGATAAACGAATCAGTTTTGTCAATTTATTTCGATAAACTTTATACATATTCAAATTAAATTCAGTTGAGTTACGAATATGTAACTTATACAAAAAATTACGAGTGTTTATGGATTTCAAAATACCTTTTGTAATCCAAGGATTTCTTGGTTTACTTCGGTTACTTTTTATTCTACATAAGGGAATATTATTTTCATAATGATACAATAATTTATCATTAAAACATTTATATGCCAAATTAACATTGTTAATACTATTAATATCTGTCCATTCCTCTAAAAATAAATTCTGTATCAATAATTCCACATTACGTTTTGATTCTTTATAATATCATATTTTATCATGTAATTCATTACGACCCAATTTACATTCACAAATTGAAAATATTGGTAAATGATCAGAAACTTCGGAACATAATATACCCCCGTAATTGTATTATTATACACATTCGAAAATATATTATCAATCTGAGTTGATGAGTGTGGATTTATCCTGGTGGGTTTATTGATAATCGACATAAAACCATATGAATACATTAAATGCATAAAATTAAGGGAATTATTGTTATCGGATGTGGGGGAAAAGTTAATGTTGAAATCACCAAAAATAAAAACATGTTTACTTTCATTACCCACACTGTAAAAAATCAGTGCGACATGCGACATGTTTATGAACTAAACACAGTGTTGAAAATATAAACACTTTGTTTAACATCTAAACACCCGGTGTGTATAGCACGTTTAAAGTATTGAGAGTTAAAGTGTTTAGCTTGGAGTGTTTAGTTGGAGTGTTTATTCTGGTCACGCTATGTTAATCTCAATATGTCCATATATAATACATGTAAAAGTGTTGGAAATGGTGTGTAAATTGCAATTTCTAGTTTCCTTTTATCACGAGAAAGTGGAAACTGTTACGACATCAAGATGCACTATGAAATAATTCATGTTTTATGCCTTTCATGGAAATGCCTAATCAATAAGGAAAAATGATAACCTAAAAACATGTAATAGAACTGTAAAAAAATATATATATTGGTTTCGCATGTACAGTCCTGTATTTTAACTGCTAGAAAAAAATGGGAATTGCCTTTGTTAATGATGTCGTTCATGGTTTAGGGCATTACCCAAATGTTTGTTGGTTAGGCCTAAACACTTCTACTGTCAGGGTAAACAGACGCGTTTACATTTAGAACGCCTCGTAAACACGTTCTAAACGCCGCACATGTTTAACATAAACACTGTGATACTCGTACTCTACAAGTCAGCAGCGCATGTGACATGACGGTCGCGGCCACAACGCACGCAGTGGTGCCCTGTGCGTGCGCTTCTAGCGCACACTCGTGCTATGCCTATTATTATGACCATAATCAATGCACAATTGGCGGGAAAGGAGATGTGCGCGTACGTACCTTGTACCTGTACGGATGGATCTGTCTGATTGGCTGGCTGGTGCTGCCCTAGCAGCGTGATGTACTACTCAGTATGTGCGTAGGCCTACAGTACGTGCGCATTCGTTCTAGGCTTGGTACACACACTACACTGTACTTACGACTCGATCGACTGCATGACTGTTGTATACTGCATTAAAGCTAAAGGCCAAGGAGCGGATCTAGCTAAGATGGCGTCGAAGCGATAAAGTTCTAGCCTGGCCGGCCTGCATGAAAGCGGTAAGTCTGCTAAGCCTGCTAAGTCGGTGAATATCAAGATTTATTGCAAAATTGCCCTCTTTTAATGTAAAACTGTAGTAGGCGTAGAAATAGGCTAGGCCCTTAAAGATTTTGCTCGTTTGTTTTAGTTTTCTATTTCTAAATCTAACGGTTAACGTTTATATAGAACGGGGAACGCTCTAACTGTAACGTGTTAGTGTTGTTAACGTTACAATAGGCCTACACTCTACAGATAACCGGTACCGTAGTTATGGGTAAACGCGGCCTAGCGGGTAAACTCACTGTATCTTTTACGAAGTTATGAAGTATCTTTCATGTGAATGACGATGGGTTAGTGACTATATTTTGAGTGAAATTCAGTTTTATTCCCTGTAAATTCTTTATAACTCAACAGGTGGTGAAAATTGAATGTAAAGCCCGTTAGGATGTCTTGGAAAGGGATGACGATGACACCAAAGTGGGTGACGATGATGTCCTGACGACTGTATAAATACTGCAAGACATTACCTCTGCTGGCAGAGAACGAGGCATGCTGCAGTCAGCAGAGTAAATCAACTGGGGATAGTACATCACTGTATACTACCCATGTGGAAAGTGGAAATCAAGTAAGTACTCAAACTTGCAGTGCCAAATCAATGAATATTATGTACTTAAAGGGCATGTAAATGATTTTCTATAAAATGCAGATTTTAGATGCTTTAAGTTCTTCTGTTTTTTTGTCTGTTTGTTTGTTTTGTTTTTGTTTTTGTTTTGTTTTTGTTTGTTTGTTTGTTTGTTTGTTGTTGTTGTTGTTTGTTTTTTTTTTTTTTTGGGGGGGGGGGACCTACTCCCGACTCCCGAATCCATTCCATTACCTAAAATAAATATGGAAAATTGATTTATTGCAAATATTGTTGAAAGTGTAAATTACAGATGTGAAAATCTTCACCCAAGAGACAAAGGATACAGTAATGGTCGTAACTCTGCTTGATAATGATGATAAATAAGAAAGAAGCAACAACAACAAAAAGACTTGAACTATGTCCAGAAAATTCAGCAAAGTGAGTAAAAACTGACGTAAGACACTAAGTGCTAATGTGACAAAGGGATTCTGTCATTCCTTTTAATTTGAACTTGCTTATGGATTCAGTCAACTTCTTTGCTACCCATTCATTTTCAGAATCTATGGGAGCAGTTAAAGGACAAGTTCACCTTCATAAACATAAGGATTGAGAAAATGCAACAATATTAGTAGAACACATCAGTGAAAGTTTGAGGAAAATTGGACAATCGATGCAAAAGTTATGAATTTTTTAAATTTTTGTGTTGGAACCGCTGGATGAGGAGACTACTACAGCTTGTGAGTCATATGCGTACAACAGTATAAAGAAAATGTAAAAGAAAATACAACATGTTTTCACTTTTTTCGCATAATAAAAGAGCACTTGACTTGCCTCTTTCTAAAGGCAGGGGGAATAATATTACCCATAACATTTGTCGGTAACGAGTCAGGGGAATGTGCACTTTTTTCAAAAGATGGAATTTTGTGAAATTCTCTGTATATTTTCCTTATATAGTTGTGCGCATGTGACATCTAAGTTATTCATACACTGCAGTAGTCTTCTCATCCAGCGGGTACTGCACAAAAACTTCAAAAATTCATAACTTTTGAACGGATTGTCTGATTTTCCTCAAACTTTCAATGATGTGTTCTACTAATATTGCTACATTCTCTCAATCCTTATGTTTATGAAGGTGAACTTGTCCTTTAAGTCCATTGTATTGCAAAGCCAACTGATTTGTTTTCCTTATGTAATCATTTCTTTTTACCAGCACCAGTACGTCATGGAAGAATTGATCAGGGACCACGCCAAACCTGTCTGGATTAGAATGAAAGATGCATGTGCTTACTTCTATACAACCCGTCTAAAAGTGCAAACATCTGAGGATTACAAGGACATCGCAAGATATACTGATATACAGTATATCTACAGGCCTACATGCCATATGAAGGAAATGAACCATGGATAAAAATTTTGAATATTAATAATCTTTTTTCCCGCTAGCCATGTGATGTCTCACATCGTCATGATGGACTACAGACCTATTAGGAGGCATCCCACCTGTTAGAGCAACCTTTCTATTGTTTTTTTTTTCTTCACTGACAGTGTGCATGTAAACCTGTATACTAGAATAAAGTAAATCATATGGGGGATGATAGGGTTTTGTATGCGATAGGGCTTCAGTTCTCCGTGTGTGTGTATACGTGTGTTTATTACATAATGACGAACCTCTAAAGAAATATGAAGGTAGGGGGCCTATATAATTCGAAGAGGAATTCAATGCTTATTTGATGAAAATTGGTTTTGAAATGGCAGGGATATCCAAAACAAAGCGATTCTATTGTCCTCTGTGCTTACGATAATGGTCACCTTCGTTCTTATTGCTCATAGATATGTGTAATTGTCTTTTTTAACAGCTAGTACGTAAAATTGTAATTTTATCTAATATGTAAAGACACTTGCTCGAAATCGTTTTGCACTATTAAGAAAAACAGTTTTATTCACTTCATTTTATTCATCAACCAATGTCCTTGTAATTCACTGTTAAGATATTACTCAAGAACTTTGTTCGATTGGCTTTCTGTTATATTCTTGTGCAAAAAGGAATATAGAAATCAAAACAAATCAAATCAAAGTATCTGCCATTTCATTTTTTTCCCTCAGGTGCTTCCTATACAATCAGCAGATATTGGACGCAATTAGGTGTGGAAGTAGTTGTATTTGTTCGGAATTCTTTGCAATTTTTTTGTAGACCTGATAGGAAATGCAGTATTCAGTAATTAATATTTTCTTTCTGAGATATTCTTGAAATCCGTCACATGGAGAGAGGTATTAGAAATGTAGTACAACATGTATGGAGAATAGGGAGGAGTCTTGCAACTGACTGACAAATTGACAAGGGAGGAGTCTTGCTGATCACATTGCGTGTTCATGACAGCCTTGCATACCCTCCCGCCTCCAGTTGCAATGCATTATTTTTTTTCTTTGTTCATATCCTCTTGTCTTTACCAAAAATTCTGCTGTGTCGAGATTGAAAGTAGCCCTCCATACCATGATTATGTGGAGTATGATGAGACTGATTGGACTCTAATAGACTATTCAAGTATACCCATTGAGTTTGACTTCTTTCTCCAAGGTTCTAGCAAGGTACAGTTGTAGAAGCTTTTTCTCACTCACCCCTTGAAATCCACTAACATTCTAATATTTCTCTCAAAAATGTTAGTCTCTCTATGATGGAGTGCATCATCTATACTCCCTGATCAGTACCAATACGACCATAGTGTTGTGCATGGTATAATTTGCCGTGAGCCTAATCTGGTTCGGGTACCCAAAGCACTTTGCCAATAATTGATGCAATCTTGGATTTGTTCACAGACTGCAGTTATGTTCCTGGAGGTGTTACATATATGTCAAGCTTCCGAAGCGTTGAGTTGCAATTCACAATCAACAAGTTTATTAGTTTGTTTTACAATACTAAGAATTAGTTCTGAATACAGTAGAAAGAAGGCAATTCTTGAAAGTAGGCCAAGAATTACATGTGACTGAAAAGTAATTGTTAAATGCAATATTTTTTTTCTCCAAAATGAGTTGTGTGCCATTTCCTGCATATACAAACTTTACTGTCTGTATAGGACAGAATTTCATTTATGTCTTCGTGTACATGCCAGTGACTCCCAGGTATCTTGCATTTAACTCAGTATGGTGTCGTATAGCAAAACATGGCAACAGCTAAAGGGGAAATCCAGTCCAGATACAAGTTAGTCTGATAAGAAAGAGTAGAATTTAAGAGTTCATTGGTAAAATTTTGATCGAAATCGGATGTAAAATAAGGAAGTTATGACATTTTGAAGTTTCGCTAATTTTTGAGGAAACAGTTCTTGAATGGTTAATATGAATATGCAAATCGATGGCAACGTGGGCATGTCAATCCCTCACAACTTACTTAATTTAAAGTTTTTCATCCAAACGCAATTATTCCCGAGGCTCAAGTCCTGATATATCTAACTGATCACTTTCTGAAGTTATTCAACCAGTAATACCATAATGTTTCACATTTCATCAACATAAACATTGAATTTCATCATTTTTTTTTTGTACACGATCAATGGAAAATTATGAGGTTATGACGTGGTCAACTCACTCATTTGCCTATAATATCCACTTTTAACTGCTTTGCAGAAATTAGCAAAACTTCAAAATTTTATAACTTCCTTATTTTTCATCCGATTTCATTCAAATTTTTACTGTTAAACTTGTAAGATTTTACTCTTTTTTATCAGACTATCTTATTTATTGGACTCGATTTCCCCTTTACAGGATTTTAACTTATTATTCATCAGATATTGCCCAAGCTTTGACTGATGTTTTGATAACTTACATTCAGAGAATTGCCTTTGACTCTTGTAGCCAAAATGTTTGTGAAAGCTAACCCACGTCTTCCCTTGTATTATGCCATGTAAGTGTGCTGATGATTTGGTACATCACTGGGTAAATTCTATATAATGTTATGCGTTTATCTCATTCCATTCAAAAGTGGAAACAATCCACTTTACATTAATAATTACATGGGAATTAACATGCATGATGAGTAACATGTCTCATTTAAACACGTAGAAATTAGCATGTATGAATGTATAATGTGTAAACATGTCTCATATAAACACGTGGAAATTACCATGTATGATGTGTAAACATATCTCATATAAACACTCAGCATGTATAAGGTGTAAACATGTCTCATATAAACACTGAGAAATTGCGATGTTTAATATGTAAACATGTCACATGTTTAGTGTATGCAATTTTGTGATCGATCTAAAAATCAGACATGTGTTCTGAGAATAAACACTCAAATGGCAAATAAACATGTCGCAGTGTTTTTAATCTGTCACAGCGAATAAACATGTCGCAGTGTTTACATCGTAAACAGTGCGTCATGTTTATTTTTTGGTTCAGTGTTTAGATCTTAAACATTGTGGGTGATTATGTGACTGTGCGGTGTTTAGTATTTAAACACTGTGAGTGATTATGGTGTAAACGTTTGGTGTTTAGGCTATAAACAGAGCAGGTGTTTAGTTTTTAAACATCAGAACCGTTTAAAACATAAACATGTGTGTGTGATAAACACCTAGGGTGTGCTGAAAATAAACACAGCATGTGTTTAGTTCCTAAACATGTTTAATATATAAACGCGTCGCAGTGTTTTTAAACTGTCACAGAAAAGTGTTTAGTTAGGTGTTTAGAAACTAAACAAATTTTTTACAGTGCATTACCTATCTTATGGAGATATAAATCCAATTCATCACAAAATGATTCACAATTCAGATCAGGGGGTCGATGAATTAAACCTTTAATAACGTTTTTAGAAATTGGGTTCTCAATTTCAATAAATAACGTTTCTGCATATCTTAACGTGATTTCAGAACGGATTTTGAACTGTAAATTTTGCGCAATATAAAACGCAACACCGCCACCCCTTTTTCCTTGACGATCAACCCTAACTAATTTATAATTGGGTAAATTAAAGATATCTGGGGAGTTTTGATGTAACCAAGTTTCACCTATTCCAATAACAGAAAATTCAAAATTGTTTGAAGAGTTCAAAAGATTTTCCAAATATTCAAAATTGTTATTCAAACTCCTAGAGTTTATATGAAGAAGTGAAATATTATCTGAACTATACGGTACAATATCATTGAATTCAAGGGGTGTGTAATATTTGCTGTCGCGCATAGGCATAATGTCAGCAAGAATATCGGGGGTATTCACCTGTGACGCCATTTTGTAATACAGAAATGTAAATTACCGGAGATTTGAGGGACAACAACTGCATATTATAGGTACTAATGTGCATTTTGCAAGTGCATACTACTGTGTAGGTGTGTGTACAAAGTGCAAATGTGTGTGGGGTTTCAATATACAATACAAAATTTGGTACAATTAGACCCATCTTGGTCACAGTTACAATAATTACTCAATTACAACAGATCACCAGGGGATAGCCGGACCACTCAGTATAAAGGTGTTGTGTTTAAAACACGTACAGATAGAGAATTCAAGGACCGTAACACTTGCCCAGTTAAAGTTCAGGGAGACTTTCCCGTATACGGGGGGGGGGGGGGAGTAAAGGGGAGTAAACAGTAAAGGTACATTTCTTGCAACATCTGTATTGGCTATTGAATGTGGGACTTTTAACCATGCACCCATTAACACACGTATCAGAGAGAAAAAAAACCAGTACAAATACTAAATGGAAATCAGGGTGTTAATAGCAACCCGTTTTGAGGGTGTATAAGCCTACAAGTAGATTCTATAAGAAGTTACCATGAAAATCTAAAAGAGCACTTGAGTACAATTTAATGCTATCTTACAAAAAAAAAAAAGTGTTACTCGAATCTATATGATGTCACTCTCTCTCTTTCTCGCTGAAGGAAGACCCCGTTTACAGTGCGAGCCCGGCCTCAATTGCGCGGCCGAGCCTCGCAATTTTGTCCGTTTACACTGCTGGGCTCGGCCGCGCTTTTAATTCAAACCCTTCAATATTTTGTAGTAGTGGCGCTCTGCTTGTAAACAAACGCAATTTGATATTGTCTGGTTTTCAGATCCTTTGCCAAATGAATTCCGTGGCGACGAAGTCGCCGTTCAGGCAAAGGCCTTTGCCGAAGGAAAAAATCCTTTGCAGGACAAAACCACCTTAAACTATACTAATTCTCGACGTTGAGGGTATTAATATCCTAAATAGCGAAAGATACAGGCCGAGGGTTTGGAAGCCAGACTAAAATTGGCCGCGCAATTGGCCGCGCATTTGGCCCAGTTTGCGTTTACACCAAGAAAAGGCCGGGCTCGGCCGCGGCTCGGCCGCGGCCGAGACCACCTCCAGAGCGAGGCCAAATGCGAGGCCAATTTTGGCCTCGCATTTGGCCTTTTGCGCGTTTACACTGAAATAAAGGTGGACTTGGCCGCGGCCGAGCCGCGGCCGAACCTCGCACTGTAAACGGGGTCATTGTGTCACCAAAAAAAAATCTCACTTTTGATCCTTAATAGTTCAAAAACTAAAACTATATATCAGATAACACTGACATTGATATGAACAATAGCTGAAGAGTGTGCAATTTTTTTGAAGTAATTTAAAAATGAAAACATGAATACGTTTTATGAAATTCAAGATTAATTTTCAAGTTATAGGGTTCAGATCTTGCTCTATTCTCAACTCTCTGTACAAAATGTTCCCTTTGCACAGGGGTCAATTGGTGTGTATGGGAGTGTGTGGTTAACACCCTGACAATGGTCCTGGACAATGGCCAGGATTTGAATGCTTTATTAATCAATCATGAGAAATTCCACTATCACAGCTAGTGTTCATTCATCTTGAAATGTAGTGTATGCAAGCACATGGAAACATGTGCTTACTTATTTCACGTGCGTGTATTTCACCTTTACCATGAATTCAGACAAGCAGCTAGTGCCCAGGGCAATCAATCATGACTTATTAATAAGCATTCATGTGCCTTGGAGCAGTAGACCAGAAGCCGAGTCAGCAGAGCTCTGAACAGGTGATATTCATGTCTTTTTTTCAGGGTCATTGTAGCACACACTCACATACACATCATTAGTTTCTGTGTAATGTTCAGATTTCGTACAGAGGGTTAAAGATTGACCAAAATCTGGAACCTTACTTTTAATTTAATCATGGATTTCATGAAACTGATTCATGCTTTCGTTATTCAAAACACTTCCAACTAGATTGTGCACTTATCAGCTATTACTCATATCAGTGACAGTGTTATCTGATATATAGTTTTCGAACTATTTACGATCAAAAGTGGGATTTTTTTGTTACGCCTACAGTACGATACTGAGATTGATACTGTGTGCATAAGGTTTTTCGTTCTTGCCTGCAGGCATGACAGGGCAGCAGTTCGTTGTACTACTTTCATAAAAATAATTTTGGTGGTTCGTGTTCTTTGCGTACCTGTTATGGGAAAGTAATGACGGGGCAAATTATTGTACCATACTTCATTCGCAATATCTAGTCAAAGGTACAGGGACAGAGCACACTCTGGGAGAACTTGACTATGAAAACAATCAGCTCTTCCGATTTAATGTCGTTGCAACCGATGGAGACGGTCATTCGTGCTCGACCAGAATATCTTTCAGCCGCCTCGACGACAACGATAATCTGGTAGTCTCCTCCCAGCTGGCAGATAATTCCACTGTGAGCAAGAAAACTGTTATCTCTACGCTGCTTGTCAGAGTTCAGGCCATTAGCGCTTATTCGGGTAAGGAAAAATTAGATTACATTGCTTGTATGATAACATTTAATGCCTATTACGATCCAATTACTGAGTTTTAAACCCCGGTCACACAGGGCTTTACGGCTTAATCACGGCCAAAACACGTCAAAAAGTGGTCTCCCGTGAAGCAGACGATGTTGCTCGCGTTGATGTCGAGTTTAAGACGAGCTACGGTTGATTTATAGACGTGGCAGGACGCGGGGAAAATCTGAACGTCGTCGGATGCGGTAAAAAGTTTTGAACTGCTCAAAATTTTATTCCGCGGACAACCACGGGCGGCACACGTGGTAAAGACGTGCAACACACGTGAAACACACGCACGTGATAATCCGTGTTCCGGCAGTGATTAAAACTTGGGGAGACGCGGTAAAGACGCGAAAGTTTAGCGGTCTGTCACGGGCAGAGCACGGTCATCTGACGCGTGTTACGCGTTGGTATTACAGGAAATAGCTAGTGTTTAGCGGCTTGTCGCTGACAAATGGATTTTTCCGCATACACACACGTGGCTAGACGTGGTTAGCCGTGCTTAGGCAGTGCTTCAGTAGCGGAACAGCCGCCAACGGCCATACCCCGTACAAAGCACGGCCAAACCAAAATTGACCCAAAAATACCACTTACGACCACGTCCACCAGATTTTCATAACTGTTTGTACGTGATTTAGACGTGGAGTGCTGTGTGACCGGGGCTATAAGAAATTTTATTGAGATGAAAAGGATACTGTACCAGACAGTAGTTGATAGGAGGGATTTCCTTTTTATGGATTGAATGTGTCTGAGAAGTCATGAAACAACACACAAGACGATATAGTGATTATGACAGGAAGCAATAATTCAAATAATGTTCCAATCCCCTTATGTATGCACTTATTTCATTATCACAGGGAGACATATTTCCGTTAAGGTTTTTATGAATATATTTACCATATATGACACGTACACAATGAGAGTATTTTACAAAATATAATAAATATTGATACAATCATCTGTTAACACTCTTTCTCCGCAGCCACGTGTGGAATATCATGACATTCACCACACATCTACTTTTACAACCCTTATCAATGATTTGCAAACAGGAGCCACTAGGCGCCATTACTTCACAGTGACTGGCCACCACGATGAGAACGTTTTTGTACAGGATAGTGATTCCGGTATCCTAACATTGCTCCGAAGTCCGAACAGGGAGAACTGCAGCCAGTACAATCTGACCCTGGTTGCAATCGACACCCTTCACAGCGACCTGACTTCATCTTCCCAGCTCATTGTAAACGGTCTCGACGAGAAAGTCAGCGAACTCCAGTTTGTGAGCGACCTTTACACTGCCACCATATCGGAAGACGCCCCCATCGGCACTACAGTGGCCATCGTCCTGGCAGTCAGCCAAGATGTTGGCCTCTATGACCAGATCATGTACCAGATCATGTACCAGATAGTGTCGGGCAATGAGCATGGCAAATTTAGGATTGACAGCACCACTGGTACGAAAAAAAAAGAAGAAAGAATCAAGCCGGTCGTAAACTTGCGAATGTCAATTTCTGACCTCAGCATCACAGATATAAAGAATGATGATAACATGAATTATTATATCTCATTTGACGAATCCTCGATCTGATTGGTTAAAATCGCGAGCGTAAATCCAAACAGCCCTCTTTTTATGGTACATAAGCAGTATGTACGCGAACGTGTAGAGTTCATAATGCGTACTGTAACTTGGCTTTCACAGCGCGAGAGGTGACCCTTGAACTTTGTAAGATGTTGCAATGAGAACGTCCCGGCCGCGTGTTTTTTTTTTAGACGGCGCAGATTGGGGAAACTAAAAATCTATCGGGGACCCTATCCCTAAACCTAACCCTAATCCTAATCCTAACCCTAACCATCAAACCCTAACCCTAACCCTAACCCTAACCCTAACCCCAACCCTAACCCTAACCCTAACCATAACCATAACCATAACCAAAAACCCTAACCCAACGTTTTTCCCATAGGTTTAACACGCGCCATGCCCCAATCTGTGCCGTCTTTAAAAAAAACGCGTCCCGGCCTTTGCAGGCAACGGTGCGTTCACAATCTATCTTAATACATAGTGGTTGAATCTTATCGCAGCAGAACGAAATGCGTAGCAACCATTGAAATTATTGATTTGTAACACGACTTTATGCAATCGGTGAAGAGAGGTTAATTCAATCTTATTCAACATGTTCAATGTACCGTATATCACCAACCCCCCCCCCCCAAAAAAAATAAATAAATAAATAAATAAATTAAAAAAAAATAACAAATAAAAAATAAAAAACTTCGAACTTTCTGCAAAGATAACTTTAAAGGCATTGGATCAATCAAAATGCTATTTCGGTATGAAAATAAAACTTTAAATATAACCTAAATCTTGCAGGAAACCCCATTAAATTTGCTACACTGGTCACTGAGAAATAGGAATCTTTGTAAAGTATGTCAAAAGTACCATCCCCAAGTTTTGTAAGGAAACATGCGTAACCTGGGTGTTGGCCATGTAGGGTTCATCAAAGAACAACAACAACATCAAAACCGCAACAGGATTCAAACCCGCTACTTTGCGCATGATGAGCTGCATTGCCTATAGGCTACATGTACACGATGGGTATTGCACAGAATCTCCGTAGATTGAAGCGTAAATTTCAATTTTATCGATTTTTTTTAATGTATTATGTATGAGGGCAGCAAGGAAATCAAGCTAAGCTTAAGCTGTAGCCTCTCTGTATTATTTATTGTACCGCGTATACACTTTTGTCTAACAACATTGTTAAAAACGAATCAAATCAAATCAAAGGGTGCACTTGCTATAACGCAGTGAGATGGAATATTGCCCCCCTTAAGAAAATAAAAAACAAAACAAAAAATCAAAGGGCGCACATGCGATAACGCAGTATTTTCTACGACATATCAAAATCTGAGAGAAAATCGTTCGAGCATAAGTGAACTACCTCTAAATTAAGACAGTCATGTCAATTAATTAGCATTTCAATAAAAGAAAAATGATTGTCACAGAGGTAATAAGTACAATCGTCAAATTTTAGAAGTTTAATTTCAATCGATTTCTTTTTTTGACAGTGATGATGTCATCTAAATGAAAAATGGCTGTATTGAATTCTATAGGTGATTTCATACTGTCAGAAGCTACAACTTACTGAAAACTGAGTGGAAACTGGCCAAGGGTAGGCCTACACTATCTTGAATGATTTTGAAATTTCATGAGGTCACTTTAAGATTTCATTGTTGACATTTCATACAGAGATTTAATACTTTTAGTTTGTTTTTCCAGCCTCAAGGACCTATGAAATTTCATTTACAATTCGTCATCTTTCAGAATATGTAACAAATTATGCGGGTAACGGTCCATCTTGAGCTTTAACGGATTTAAGATATGCACTTTTTTCGCACATTTGCACTGTATATCACAATAAGTGACGCACAAGCACGGAATTCCAACTCTGACGGGCTGTTATGACGTCATACCACGTCGAATAGACTCAGAATTTGGCGAACATCTTGAACCACTTCCATGCAAAAAAAAAAAAAAAAAAAATAGTCATATCTGCCTTATGGACGCACATAAGGATGCATGCAAATGACACGCACGCAGACGGGCGCGAGCGCAAAAATTCAAAATGCTCAAAATATTGTAAAACGCATGCAAACTGATTTTTTTAAAGCTCAATCGGAGCATTTGAAATTCTGGGTCATGACATTTTTTATTATTATTTTTTTTTTTTTTGGGGGGGGGGGGGCCTGTACATATAGATCATTGAATTACATGAAATATATATCTGCCAGGTTTTATTGCGAAATAACCTTTAAAAATGATGGAGACAATAATGTAGGTGATCCAGTAAAACGTTAGTATGAAATATAAAGTTGACCTTGGTGTCACACAATGTGTAACAAGATTGAATGATGTCGCTAGAAGACGAAATTCTAAAGGGGGGTAACAACCGTCAACTCGTTTACAAGAGTGACCAACAAATCCCAATGGATATAGCAAGATGTAATGAAAATTGTCTCAATTTCCACCTTATCACTCCAGTTGCACTAATCCAACACTAATTTTGTTCGTAATATTTTTACTGGAACTATAAAACAAACTGCACTTTGTGCGACGATATGTTTGTAATTTTTTATTACCACAAGATGGAAAGTCTCTTGTAACATTCATAAAAAAAGATCTTCAATCATGCAATGTAAATTCATTAAAAGCAGAGATTATTTCAATACCATAAATTCCCTCATGATTGTGTAATACATATAGG
This sequence comes from Diadema antillarum, assembly GCF_040938485.1. Classification (NCBI taxonomy): domain Eukaryota; kingdom Metazoa; phylum Echinodermata; class Echinoidea; order Diadematoida; family Diadematidae; genus Diadema; species Diadema antillarum. Next base: position 2,352,059 of record NW_027270892.1, on the reverse strand, counting down.
ACCCTATTATAGTCATGTACTTTTTGCACGGGAGTATGTACATCTATATATTATGCATAGTTTCCATCGCTGGCGTTTGCTTCACCCCCCCCCCCCCGCTTGTACATTTATGATATAGTTTATGGTCTTAAGATGGTTCCTACAAATAGTATTGTTATCTATAGGTATGTCAATTTTGTGGTGATACGCCGCAACATTGATTTTATTTCTGAATTTTAAGGTGAGGTCACAGTTGCGGTTCCTCTTGACTTTGAGACAACCAACGCCTACTGCCTGACGGTCAAATCATATGACATGAGAACCAATAACCTCTCCGATTCAACTACCATCAACATCTACGTCAACGATGTAAACGACAATGCCCCTCGGTTTACCCAAGACATCTACTTCACCAACATCAACGAAGCGGCGCCGGTTGGCACCGACGTCGAACAGGTATAAAGGAACACATGTATATAGAGGGTGTTTTGGACGGTTGTAGAATCAGACTTTTGAAATATTTGGGACATTTTTTTTTTGCTAAGTGAAAAGTGCATAAGTTTTTGTTTCTGTTTGGTGTTTTTTTATTTGTTTTGTTTTTCAGCCTGCTGAGTATGTTTAGACAGCATAATGACGGCGGGGGGGGGGGGGGTTGATCCTCATCTTTTATTAATGCATGACTAGCTGGAGGAAGCAGACGCCGTTATTTTTAAACCCTTCACCACACCTCAAGAAGTGTCAATATTTTCATTGTTAGAAGTTTTCAATTGGTATAGAAAATACGATGAAAACGCGCCTATCTATTCGTGAAAATTTCAATCCAATTTCAATTTATTTTCATACTTTTCGTATATCAATAATACATTAAAAATAACAGCACATGTTCTGGGTTACCTTGTCAACAATATACCAAAAAAAAAAATACATACATGATGGTAACACAGTAGTTATAATGATAACTCGTCGAAATCCAAGTGGGGTTGTACAAAGAGGCGTATGATTGGACCTACATGAAAGCAAGCTCGTTTGGCTGTAAGTCCCGGATAATCAGTGTTTGTGGAAGAGAAACCGCAGAACGGATAGAAGTTCAGACCAGGTGATTTAATGGTACCAAATAAGGGAAGCGGGTTACACCTTTATGATTAAGAAATAAAAGAAAAAGAAAACTATATACTAAAAGGCAAACCATGATTTGGACCAGGCTATCATTTGTTTCCAAATATAAAGAGGACATGATTAACATATAGGGCCTACTTAGATATACTCGTAACTGTTATTGCATTAGAACTATCACAAAGTTGTGTTTAGCAGAACACATAAAGTGACATATAGAGCTATGAAGTCATTTGTTGGAGCCGTTAAGCTCTGTGTAGAAAGTGAGAAAGAGGCAGAGAGAAGGAGGGAGAGAAGGAGACGAAATACAGTGCGGAGTTGCTAATGGCGGATTCAGAGAGCGTGACGGCAAGGCCCACATTGCAATCTGCAGCGTGTTGACAAGACTCTGACGCCGGATTATTACTTCATTCTCGTGAAGAAAACCTATGATTTCACACGTAATAACCTTCTGGTCACTCATAAAATTAAACAATTACAGTGCGAGTAGGCAACGCCAAAAATCATCGTCCACTCTTCCCCATCTCAACTCCCCTATCCCGTAGTCTGGCAGAGCGTTGGGACACCACTAAAGATTTCAAAACCAACTTTGCTCCTCGCAGTTCTCAGCTTTCCGCAGTAGAGTGTTCGATGGTGATAGACCCCGTTTACAGTGCAGGGCCTGGCCCAACCGGGGCCGAGCCGCGGCCGAGCCCGGTCTCAATTGCGGTACTCGGCCCCGCAATTTTGTCCGTTTACAGTGCCGGGCTCGGCCCGGGCTTTTAATTCAAACCCTTCTATATTTTTGACGTACTGGCGCTCTGCTTGTAAACAAACACTATTACTGGGAGGGCGCAGGTCGCAATGTGGTATAGTCTGGTTTCCAGACTCTTTGCCAACTGGACTCCGCGGCGACGAATTCGCCGCCTTTGCCGAAGGCAAAGACCTCTGCAGAACAAAACCACCTTAAACTATACTAGTTTTCGCAGTTGAGGTCGTTAATTTTCTGAATGGCGAATAGTACTTACAGAGGGTCTGGAAGCCAGAATATGGTACCACATTTGGCCCAGTTTGCGTTTACAGTGATAAAAGGCCGGGCTCGGCCGCGGCCACGAGTCCGGTTTTTTCTCCGGCCTTTTCTCCGGCCCTTTTCTCACTGTTTTCTCACTTATTGTTGCCAACATGTAAAATACGCGTCCTGTATTGGAGCAGCGAATCAAATGCAGTGTAAAAATGACACTTTTCACCTGAAAGAAGTAGAAAAAAAAACCCGCTGGAACACGCAAATATTTAGCGGGGTTAATTCATTAGAAAAATCAAACATGCTAAACTTTAAAGATATAGACCAGTGTGCGTATCATGGAAGAATAAGAAGTTTTTAAGAAGACCTATAGTTCTTAATTTCATATCGATGGCGCATCACGAGAAGAAAAAATATACGATTTTATAGGATTCCATTTAAAATTTTACGTTGAAATACAGCTACCAATGTAAAAGACATGTAACTCATCACTGAGAAGAGTTGCCTGTTCCGCCAGATTCAAAATCGCTCGCAAATGATTGTCATCTTTGAAACTGAATAATTTCAGATCAAAGCAGTTCATTAATAGAAAGGTATATGCTGGTATAAGAATAGAAATGAAAATCGCACCATTATATAGAACTGCGTCAGTTTTGACTTGCAATATTCTGCGCCACCAATGGGGGCGAAGTTATGTCTCGCAAATTTATATATGCGCACAAAATTTTGACACATTGGGACAAACAGGCCCGAAATACAAAACAAAGGAAAATTTGCGCTAGTGTTCCTGCGTGAGTGTGTAGGCATTGGTGTCACTATCGCTCATGCAGTATACTATTAAGTATTTAGCAAGAGGACTTTGACGTGATAGAAAAAAATACCGTGAAGTATTCGACGGCCATATTCACCATCAAAAGTAGCTTTTCAAATATGAATTCTTAACCTAATTTGCAAAAAAAAAAACATGGTCAAGTACCAACTTGCCGTTATGATCAGTAAATATCTTCGTCCCTATGAAATTTGATGGCAGTTGGAGCCATGCTTCGGATACAAAACAAAGGGAAATTGTTAGTGTGTCTGCGTGAGGGTGTGTGTCAGTGTAAGCTTCTTAACTGCATATTCAGCAAGAGGATGTTGGTAATAACAGTTGTTTTAAGGGTTTTCTACCTTCAAAAGTAGCTTTTGAAATGTAAACTTTTAGCCCACTTTGCGTAGCCCAGATGATCATTTTTTTTAAATCTCATATACTTTTGTACGAGAAGGAATTAGCTAGCGTATACGAAAGAAAACAATCGTAACTTTTAGCAGATACAAACTCAGTCGGTAGGTTCCTTTGAATATTCATGTGATTTTCCTCTAAGGTAAAATGCCCAAGAAGTCTCTCTCTCTCTCTCTCTCTGGAAAAAGAAAAAGAAAGCGAAAGATTTAAAAAGATCATCCTTGGTCGGAGATCGAACCGCTACCGCGAACAGTTAGAAAACAGATTGTTATACATTTCGCCACGGAACACAAAGCAAAGACTCAACTTGCTAGCTCGAAAACAGCTCGATTCCATTTAAATTTTATCATATCATATTCCATTACAGTTGTTCCTGTGACATTTGCTCCCATGAAATATCTGCACGCTAAGCCAAATACAAATTCTACCCACAAACATAGCCCTGATAATGATAATTCACAATATTTATATAGCGCATTATCACATGAAATGTCTCTATGCGCTAGGGAAAAAAACCCTAACCTTAACCCTTATCCAAGCCCTCACATCAAACTAAACCTAAAACCTATCACAACCCTAACCCTTATCCTAAGTCCTTGGAGGAAATATGACAGGAGCAATTGTCGCAGGAGCAAATGTCGTGTCACGGCTTCCTGCCTGTATAAAGCATGTACATGTATTATTTAGGAAAACTGGTTGCCTCATAAACGCCAATGCCCAAATTTGCAGAGGAAATGCTGATCAAAGTATTCGTGAATGAGAGACAGCTCCGAAAACCTTATGTCAATTTAAAGATTTTAAGCAAAATTGATTTACCTCCCATAGACGAAAGACGTAAACATGGCAGATTACTTCTGATCTGTTCGAGTATGTACGCCCATGATTTTTTTAATCTTGGTTACTACTAAAACACAGATCAATTCAGTGCTTATTTACGTCGATGAAGGGCAATTTGTCAATCAGTTGCAATGAAAACATAACGACGAAAGAATTTCATGAATTTGAATAGATTACTTCGAATTTAATCAAAATTTTTGGTATCATAATGTCATCAAATTAATGGCAGTGACACTGCCTCAAACGAGAATTGTTTTGCATTAATATACTTTAATTTGGGAGAAAGTCGAGCAACAGCGACCAAGATGCGCTCATAATGTTAAAAAAAAATGAATCCGCTATTTATGCACACACATGCCCTTTGTACATGCTGTCACACCCGACTCTGTACTTGTGTGCGCACAGGCGTGACAGAAAACTTAACAATTGTTTTTATTGTATATCCATCATCTTTATTCCGCCTTAACTGAAATCCTCTGTAATAATGAAATAATAAATAAGGTAATGTTAGATAGTTTATCAGAAAAGAAAATGTGTTTTGTATTCCAAATCTGTGTGTTTCACAAAAAGTTATTTCATTATGGATCTGATCAGCAAGGCATTGTATAATTTGATACCTTCAAAAAATTTGTTAACCAATACATGTTCTTAATATTGGGAGAATAAGTTTCATTTACAAGCTGACTGGACCAGTGTATTCAGATAGGCCTATAATTTAGAATACATAAAAGAAAACAAATTACGAGAATTTAATCTAAAATTGTTGTATAATTTACTGCCTGTGAGACGCAATCTATTCAAATGGGGCTTAAGTTATGATTTGTGCCCGAATTTTAACGTAAGAGAGGATTGGCAATAGCATTTTGGTGTATTTGTAAGCTTGTTTTGAAACGAAATGAAAGCTGTTATGAGAGAATAGAAATACAATGTTATAATTATGAAACACAATAGAACGCTAGGGAAAAATGAACAATTATTATCAAACGAATTGTTGAAGCTCTAATGCACGATTGTGTTTGTATCACTTACATGTGACATCGTTATGATTATATTATTTTGATTGTGTATTTGTTTCGTGGAATCCTGAATAAATACCCAAACGAGGCAGAAGAAAAAATATGCAGTATAAGAAAAGACAGTCCTCGGCAGTTGTGAGGCACTATCGCGAAATAAACACAGGCATTTTTTTGTTCAACTTTATTTGCACATAGACGCGCACCCTGATTTTCAACTTTGAATTTCACCTTGTCATCGGTCATTTGATCGGAAATCAATGGATATTGCCACTGCTTGTGTCAGGAATCCAAAATCAAGAAAAAAAAAACTCTGCATTTTCACGTTGTGTCGTAGGTCTACGCGCTACGCTTGCAAAATCGCACAAACGTGTGAACGGACGGGGTGCACGTCACGAGACCGACACCCACGAGTCATACAGCCCACAAGTTATACAGCTCACAAGTCATACAGCCCACGAGTCATACAGCTCACAAGTCATACAGCCCACCAGTTATACAGCCCACAAGTTATACAGCTCACAAGTCATACAGCCCACGAGTCATACAGCTCACAAGTCATACAGCCCACCAGTTATACAGCCCACGAGTTCGACATTGAGTAAATAAAGCCCACGAGTTCGACATCAAGTAAAATAAGCCCAGGAGTTATACGGCTCACGAGACCGACACTACGCACAAAAGGCTCATGAGACCGACAGTAAGCAAACAAAGCCCACGAGACCGACACTACACTTAAAAGGTCCACGAGACCGACGCTACGCATACAAGGCTCACGAGACCGACATTACGCAAAAGAGGTTCACGAGACCGACACTAAGCAAAGAAGGCCCACGAGACCGACAGGATGAACAGCGCCACCTATAGACCAGTAAATTGTATAGGGTGTCCTGATAATAGCATAGGAAGATATGAGAGATGGAAAAGAAGAGTTGCCATCTCCGGCAGGGTGTAACCCCATCAGTTGCCCCCCCCCCCCCCCCGAAATGATCAGGATCGTTAATTGTGTTTGCATGGGTGTTTGTTTGTGAAAAAAAAAAACCGAACAAAGTACAGTAAAAGTGTGTAACAGATCTTTCCACAGTAAACCTGCGAGGGTGTTGAATTAGTATTAATTAAAAATAAAAATAACGTAATCGTCTATTAAGGTAGCGTAAGGGATTCGGAAAAAATTAGATGCATCCATTAAAACAGCTATTGTATTTCACGAAAAAAATGCACTGTTTGGAGGAGAATAACACAAGCCACAAATTGAGGTGAATCCCTGCGATATAAAACGTTTTAATCAGTAGCATTACATTATAGTTACAGAGAAAAGTACAAATAGATCTTACTGCAAAACTTCCACGCAGGAGGGTAGAATATCTAAAATAGAATAAGTAACTAGTGAATCAGAAAAGAGAAGAGGTAAAAATTTTATCCTGTCCATCTCTAGCTAAAAACTGGGAAAGCCTAGTAAAATAGCGCGATGGCATTATCAAAGCTCTAAAATTAATCCATACATCGTTCTTGCCCTCTTTTTAATTCATTTGTGGGGGGGAATGAAGAATACTAATTCTTCTATTTTTTTTTGGGGGGGGCATGAAGAACACAATTTTATTTTTCTACTTGATAACAATGTCACTCCCTGACACACTTGCCCACCCCCCCCCCCCCAGTATGTAGAAATACATGTTTGATGTCGTTCATAATCATGTAGATGGTCACCATCTTTCAATTGATAGCGTGACGAAATTACACCCGCCAGTATGTTATTTTTCCGTTCATGGAACACCCTGTACAGGTGATTGATATGTAGATGGCGCTGTTTATCCTGTCGGTCTCGTGGGCCTTCTTTGCCTACTGTCGGTCTCGTGGGCTTTCTTTGCTTAGTGTCGGTCTCGTGAGCCTTTTTAGCTTAGTGTCGGTCTCGTGGGCCATTTTTGCCTACTGTCGGTCTCGTGGGCTTTCTTTGCTTAGTGTCGGTCTCATGAGCCATTATTGCTTAGTGTCGGTCTCGTGGGCTATGTTTGCTTAATGTCGGTCTCATGAGCCTTTTGTGCATAGTGTCGAACTCATGGGCTGTATGACTCCTGAGCCGTATAACTCGTGGGCTGTATGACTCATGGACCTATTATTGATGTCGGTCTCGTGGACCGTATGACTCGTGGGTGTCGGTCTCGTGGGATGCCCCCAACGGACGCGCACACGTGGACTTGTAAAATGCTTGACATTCTCGTAGAATGAACATTAAGTCATCGTGGCATTTGCGCGTGTCATCACAGCCAGACTGATAACTATTATGCCATATTATTACTCATGACTGAAAGTTCCTGCCTACCGAAAATGATAAAGAAATGACATTTGGTTTTTAAGATATGGTAGATCATTTGATGCTAATTCAAAATCACTAGGTGGCGCCTAGATGACCACATTGCATAATTAGTGTCACGTAAAATAGGTTGGGTAGGGAAGACATTACCATGTAATGTCCTCACGGAAAATTTCATGCAAATTGGTCACGTAACTTTTGAGATATAATAATAACACAGTGCTTATATAACGCATATCACCACTACTACCGTAGTGTCTCTATGCGCTTTAAGGGAGAGGGATTAAAGTAGAAAGAGGAAATGTAGTGTACCATATATGTACCATAGATGCAAAACCAAACTCATTCATAATACTTTTTAAACAGAAATATCTTGAGAGCAGTTTTAAACTTTAACACTGTGGGAACTCCTTATTATTACATGGAACAGCGTTCTATAGCGTGGGAGCAGCATGAGCAAAAGATCGCTCACCATAAATCTTTGTTGAGATATAGTTCCCACAAAATTTGTCAGAAAGAAAGAAAGAAAATATCCTTAAAAATAGGTGATACGCTGATAGTGTATCACCTAATGGAATGATAATTATTTCAGTATTCGGTATTCGCCATTGGGATGAAAGTGTAGAGGGAAATAAGACATGACTATACTTAAGAACCCCTGCATTTGTTTGCATGGACTACGAAGAGTTTCCACTCCTGAAGATCTGCCCGGTTTGGATGTTGTATTTTTTATGTTAATGTCTATGTCAACCATAGTGAGGGGACTTCAAGTATGCCAAACAATAGTTGATTTTTATCGCAACTGAATGACAGATTGTCCTTCATCGACGTATAAAACAAACACTAATCATATAGTGGTTTTAATTGTAGCCATGATAGAAATCATAGGCATGCACTATAGCTACTCTAATTTGATTCAAACAAACGATCTTCTGAGTATAGTGTACACGTGTACTATCTTGACAGGTGTCGTATCCATTGGCAAGTGCTGGTTTAATCCGTATAGCAGAGAGTATTGCTTATTATTCGAATTAGTGAATCCTTTTTTTTATTGCAAGTGGTTGGTTATTAAGAAAAAAAAAATCATTTACGAGAGTAAAATGTGAATCAGACACCCATGTGTAGGTCTCCATTTGAGAGCATTTAAATGATTTAGCAAGCACCAGACTGAGAAAGTCTTGCTGAAGGGTTATCCCGACTAGTCCAGAAGATCTAAATTAAGTCGATCAAAATAAAACATATCGTATTAACGGCGTTTATAGAGTGTTGTGCAAATATTCATCGATCGACTTCTTCTCTAAACAGGTGATAGCGACTGATGCTGACAGCGGGGCCAATGGACGTGTTGTGTACGTCATCATCGATGGAAATCCGCTTAACCAGTTCACCATCAACCCGAACGACGGATTGGTCAGTTTGGCTGCAGAACTGGACAGGGAACAGGTTTGCATGACACAGAAATAAATGTACAATGAAATCTTGAGCAGTTTTAGGATCTTTTGATCGTGTTGACTAGGCTTACCATAATATGATACTTGAACAAACAGCTGCACGCCTGCAGCTCATCCGTATAGAAGTGGAAGCTCTCTTTACAGCATCGATGTCGTTGGTGTTTTCACGAACCGGCACAGCCGGCCCCGGAGCCGCGAAAGTAAGTTTCGAGATAATCGCGTTTGAAGTTTTTGCCTTTGCAAAATCCATGATTGCGCCTATATTTCACGTCCAGTTACCTAAATATCACACTGCACGACAGATTAGGAGTTGTTTGTGTGTTTCATGTTCTTGGTTCATCGTGAAAAATAAAAGTTTCGTTGAAATATCGGGCAAAGTCCGTCGTGCCGGTTCGTGAAAACACAAAAACACGTAAACAACGCTTCCAATATTTTCACGAACCGGCACCGTCGGCCGTGCCGCTTCGATTCTTCGCGCATGGTGCGGATTTCATTTTTCACGAAGTGACACCATCGGCGCGCACGCGCTGCGCGTTAGGTTATCTTCATCATTTCTCATAGCCGTGTGCGCACATAATCGAGCACGCGCATTAGCGATGCTCCTTTGTATACTAGTGATATGAATTGGGTATCAAGATTTTGTTTGATACCTTTTTTTTCTTCCCCCTTCTAAATCTCTCATCCATTCGCAGAAAGGCATTATTGAGTTGTTCTTCATTATATTACACATTGATCATTGCTCTAAGCTCATTGCATCGGTCTTTCTGCACATTATTTCGAATCATAATTTTCAAGATTCACTCTCTTCCTCGGAGCATTACTGTATCTCGTGCTATAACCACGAAGCATGTTGTTTTCGAATATGAAATGTAATCAGTTTGCTCTATTGCTTTGTGAATGTGTCATTCTTGTAAAGAAAATAATTTTGTGCTGGTAATACTCTCTTTCACTCTTTTTCCACCCTTTCTTTCGCTTTCTTTCTCTCTCTCCCTCACACACACGCAAACACACACATACACACAAACAAACACACAATCCCTCTCTCTATTTATTTCCTACACGTGACACCTTACAAAACTTTTTAAATTACATAAAAACTAAATGAGCTTTACTTGGGTATCTTTCCTCATTCATAGATTTATTACCACGTGTGTACACGAGTTTTAAATATGGCTTTTCAATAAACTATACGTGGATCATACTACTCATATAATGCAGATTCCAACTTGAATGAAGTTAAGGTACAGTACATTACCTTTCATTTATTTTTCAGATGTAACGAAGGTTTCTGTTATGTTCTAACATTTATACCAAGCTCTGCATGTATCATCCACCTTGATGATATCTATATTTAATGGCATTCAGGGTACTACAATATTTCATTTTTTTTTTTGGTTGATTCAAAAATGTTATTCAGACGTATGAGACTAGACTGACTCTTGCCTTTAAAGCCCCAAAATCTTACAAAATAATGACCAAAATGTTCCACCTCCTTCCATATCCCATCACCTAACTTCAACCTGGTCAAATGCTGTTTACCAAACATTGACTTTATAATCAAACTAGAATTTGATGATATGAATACAAGTACATAATTACAAAGACACTAGCTGATTTGGTATGGATAACCTTCTTCATATTAAAGGCAATACAATCTCGTAGACAGTGACTGAACTAATTGATGTTTAAATTGCTGTGACAGTTCACAAAGTGTATTATAAATCTTCTGCAAACAGTCTTGATCTTCCCTCATTGTGTAAAAGTTTGTAAGCACTCATATTATGCACAGTATGTGCCTGAAATTTTATTCATTACCATACCATGTTATTTTGCAAGATATAAAAATCCTCATGTTTCCCTTTCTTTTCTCTCACTGCTAGAGGATACCATATACAAAGTTCCTTATCTAAGCTCAGTAAGAAGTGGCTATCAGATCTGCATTTACTCATTATTGTTTCAAAAGTAAAACCCACAAAATTATACAATATAAAAAGACATAGATAATGATGTCTAGGCCATAATTTCTGATGTGGACACAGACTGCAATAATATGGCTATGTATTGCAGTACATTTATCATCCAAGAAAACATTTTCCGTCAAAGTTTATTAGGCATTTTTTAGTTGCAGAGAGAGAGCAAGCAGAGGACATGTAAGCATCCGATTTTTTATATCCCTCTTGCAGTCTACTAATACCTTTCTAACTTGCACAACTTGACTTGACTTGGTCCTGACTTTAGTTTATGTCTGCTGTGGGTGTCACAGGTGCTGGGGTAGGCATAATTCAAAAATACTGAAAATTGTTTATGGGTTTGGCCTAATGGTGGCTGGGCTAAGGGAGACAAAATGAATAGTGTGATGGGAGAGCTGGTTCATAAACAAAGTAAAAGAAGAGACATCTATATGGTATTTGACATTGCTATGGTTTTGTTGTGAAAAGCACTGTTTAAAGTCAGAGAGGGGAAGCATAATACAGTGGAAATTGAGGATGGCATTATTGTGACAAAGCAGTATAGAGAGACCCGTGGATTGATGGTTAGCAAGAGTAATGTCAGTGAATAAGGTGACAGTGAGAGATACAGTATGTAGGATTAATGTCCCTTAATATCTCCTTGATTCTTTCACATACAATATTTTGAAAATTTGAGACTTTACTGATAAACGCACAACAGTACTTCATGGTTTCTTAATGTGACACGTTGATCTTGTCATTAATTACTTTGTGGATTGTCAGTCAAACAGATACAGAGATTACAAGCTATTCCAAACTCTGCTGCAAGAGTAGTGTCCAAATTAAAAAAAAAAAATGAACAAAAATTTCACCAGTGCTAAGAAGCTTGCACTAGCTTCCAGTCAAAATTCATACACAGATCAAAATGTTGATAGTAACTTTTGAATCCACACTATTTGAAAGAACTACTTTAAATAGGAAATACACCAGAGAGAAACCTTCGTTCAAAAGGTAGTGACTTATTTGTTATCCTGAATAAAAAAGCAATGGCATACATTTGCTTGTAATGTCTCTACCATTACAGTCTAAACGTGAAAAAAAGGTATCATTGTAATTGCAATTGTATGTTTTTGTTCAATCATTTCTATCCTTGAGCACAAAAGGCATAATACAGAATGTTTCCATATGCTATATATTAAAGCACTGTTGATTATTATAATTACTATTTTTATTGTTATGATTATGATTATGATGATGATTATTATCATTATCATTATTATAACCATTATTAAAAATGATGTCCTACTTTATGACACCACTACCCCCCCCCCCCCATTTCTGCACACATACAAACCCAAAGTCATTAAATAGAAAATCAAAAAGAACATCGAAATAATGTTCTGCTAGAACCTGCCTGTCCATTCATAGAGCACACACTCTTGTGAAAAGTTTGATGCTGCTGTGTGGAGCAACTCTGTGATTGTGGTGAAATATTGCTATGATCTCCTTCCACAATGATCCCATGGCTTGGATTTTAGTGCAGATGTTCAGCTCAGCCACCCTAGTCATTTGTAGCTGTTTCGGGTTTCTCTTGGCTTTCTCCAGTAGACAGTTGTTATCTGCTTCTCTCCCTATGCAAAGAGGAACAATTGTTTTTCACAGACAATGTTACTTCTCCATTGCAGAGGAGAATGATGACATTTGATACAACAGTCATAACATACTTCTTAATTAATTTTACACATTTCTAAAACTACACCGATTTCCCTAAGAAAATAATTATATGATAATGTTCCTTTCATATCAACACTTTGGTAATGTTTTACTCAAAAGTGCTAATACATCTTTTTTTTTATCATAAAGTTTAAATCAATGTGATAATGTGCATAACAAGACTGTAGTAGGATTACACCTAATTGTCCATTGACACTGGATTTTCTTAGTAATTGTCTATGACAAAATAAAACCAAATACTACATGAAAACGTGTTATGCTGTTTATGGATCTTGCTCACCTTTAGCATGGTGCACAATGTAACCTTTGAGTGCAGTAAGAAGAGGATGCTACGCCAGACGAAATGGTGAATGAACATATTGTTGACTAGAATCAGGAGCAGAACTAAAGTAAAGAATAAAGAAAGCAGGACATCACAAGTGAAAATCAGTGACACAGTCAATTCCATGTAAGTAATGTCTCAGACATTTGACTTCTGAGTGAACAAAGAAAAAAACACATTGACATGAGTAAAACTATAAATGTATATTGAGACAGTTCATTTTCATCGTCTCTGCCAAGAATTTGTCATACAGTATGTGCCATTGACTTTTGCAAAGTTGATGGTATCTCATATCAGTACAGAGTGTGTGTAACTGTTCTTCCTCATCTCCCTTGCCCCCCCCCCCCCCCCAATAAAAAAATAAAAACACAACAATAATCAAACTAACAATAAAAAACTACAGTTACAACAGTCCTGAAAGATACATGACACTGAAGAAATGCACACTGCTACCACATCAAAATCAGACTGAGGGACAACATTGCCTTTATACCAAAATGCAACATGACTACAGATAATTAGATGTCAAAATGTTGGATTCCATGTTATGTCAGTGCTTCACATTCATAAAACTACAAATACAGTTGTAATTAAAGAAAGAGTAAGACAAAACAATTATTTCAGTATGTGGCAAATCATATTAGGAATATTATTATTACTAGTAGTGTGCCTGCACTGTCTATTACACACTGGTCTGTCTAATTTACTCTAAGTCCTTGACAGATAGCAATGTAACTTACGGTTCTTGTTCAAGCTTGAGATGATAGGAGAAATCTGCAGGAATGTGGTATGGAGTACAATACTGTAAAGTAGCCCATCATCGAAGGACAGCACTCATTTCATTCCAGTCTGCAAGTTGTTGGGTTGTCCACACAAATGCCTCAATATCTGTTTGTAATGGAAGATGAATAAAAGATGTCAGTCACATGAAACTCCATCACTACCAGTTCTGGAAGATCATAAAATTGATGCACAGATTTGCAAAACATCACACTGCCCCCCCCCCCCCTCCCCATCCCTTTCAGGTCTATATTCTACAGCTTACCAGAATCTGAAGTTTATGAACGTGTCTCTGGTTTAATTTTACAATTTGCCTAGCTCTGAATCCCTAGCCTCCATCCCCCCCCCCCAAAAAAAAAACCCTCTGTGTTTCAAAGAACCATAGATTGTAGAAAATCAAAACAAACAAAATGAAAAATCGCAAACTAAGGCAAAAGTACTTGCCACGTATAGGCCAATTACGTCTACATTGAGGCTTTTAGGCTCATAATATAGCATGATAGAACAATTTATGAATTCATGTGCTGAGCATAAACGTTGCACAGGAGTTTTTTTTTTTCTTGTTGTCTATCCATTATTCCAAATCAAATTTGCTGGTACGGTATTCTTGACAACATTATCAAACTCTTTGTTGTTGTTGGTAACGCCTCAATTAGACAGGGAGGTGGGAAGAGGACCTCCCTGATTTAATGTTAGACTTTTAGCAGAAGTAACTCTAAAATCATTTTTTTTTTCATGGAGAATTCAAAGGTAATCAAAACAATTATTTTAGTACGTGGCAAATCATATTAGTAATATTATTATTACTAGTAGTGTGCCTGCACTGTCTATTACACACTGGTCTGTCTAATTTACTCTAAATCATTGACAGATAGCAATGTAACTAACGGGTCTTGTTCAAGCTTGAGATGATAGGAGAAATCTGCAGGAATGCGGTATGGAGTACAATACTGTAAAGTAGCCCATCATCGAAGGACAGCACTCATTTCATTCCAGTCTGCAAGTTGTTGGGTTGTCCACACAAAGGCCTCAATATCTGTTTGTAATGGAAGATGAATAAAAGATGTCAGTCACATGAAACTCCATCACTACCAGTTCTGTAAGATCATAGAATTGATGCACAGATTTGCAAAACATCACACTGCCCCCCCCCCCCCCCCCCATCCCTTTCAGGTCTATATTCTACGGCTTACCAGAATCTGAAGTTTATGAACAATGAACATCTCTTTTGGTTTAATTTTACAATTTGCCCAGCTCCGAATCCCAAGCCTCCACCCCCCGCCCCCCCCAAAAAAAACCCTAGTGTTTCAAAGAACCATAGATTGTAGAAAATCAAAACAAACAAAACGAAAAATTGCAAACTAAGGCAAAAGTACTTGCCAATTACGACCACATTGAGGCTTTTAAAGTTTTAGGCTCAAAATATAGCATGATAGAACAATTTATGAATTCAGGTGCTGAGCATAAACGTTGCATTTTGCTTGTTGTCTATCCAAATCAAATTTGCTGTTACGGTATTCTCGACAACATTATCAAAGTCTCCATTGTTGTTGGTAACGCCTGAATTTAGACAGGGAGGTGGGAAGAGGACCTCCCTGATTTAACGTTAGACTTTTAGCAGAAGTAACTCTAAAATCCTTTTTTTTTTCATTGAGAATTCAAAGGTAGTCAGTGAAATAACATCACTTTTAGAGTAACCTGGACAGGTAACCTGGACAGGTCAAGAACACTATTAACATTGTAACACTGTTAACTATCTTAATTAGATGTTGAAGTTGTAGGCCTAGATATAGACTAGACTCCCTTAAAGGACAAGTTCACCTTTATAAACATAAGAATTGAGAGAATGTAGCAATATTAGTAGAACACATCATTGAAAGTTTGAGGAAAATCAGACAATCCCTTCAAAAGTTATGCATTTTTAAAATTTTTGTGCAGCAACCGCTGGATGAGAAGACTACTGCAGTGTATGAATAACTTGCGTACAACAATATTAGGAAAATATAAACAGAATTTCACAAAATTCCATCTTTTGAAAAAAGTACACATTCCCCTGACTCGTTACCGACAAATGTTATGGGCAATATTATTCCCCCTGCCTTTAGAAAGAGGCAAGACAAGAGGTCTTTTATTATGCGAAAAAAGTGAAAATATGTTGAATTTTCTTTTACATTTTCTTTATACTGTTGTACGCATATGACTCACAAGCTGTAGTAGTCTCCTCATCCAGCGGTTCCAACACAAAAATTTTAAAAATTCATAACTTTTGCATCGATTGTCCAATTTTCCTCAAACTTTCACTGATGTGTTCTACTAATATTGTTGCATTCTCTCAATCCTTATGTTTATGAAGGTGAACTTGTCCTTTAAATGGATCTAAATTCCTGGAAGATTCAGACATAATCACGTAAGATAAGAGAGTTAAATCAGTCTACCTGCCACCTGGGAAGTAGGTCGTTGCATTACACATTTGAGCTCGTAATACAGGAAACAATAAAACTTCACAATATATCACCAGTTAGTGCGTTTAAGATTCGATGCAAATGTGAGACGTGTTCATTTGACTTTAGTTCGAATTACTTTCCCTGCCTATTCTCCACTTACACCGAATAATAGATGTGGGACTGCACACGTAGATAACGAACCTAGGACAGCGCCAAACGAAGTCAATGTGATCTGCAAGAATACATATTTACGCTGTTTTGATATTCTAATTCCTCATTCATAAATCTACATTCAAGAATGTGAAAAATGAACAATTAAAGTGTCAATACAGAGCGAAATGTAACTTTACCGATTTCATCTGTCTAGCTTCCGTTACTCTGGGCGCAGCCATTTTAGACGCGCGCGTACGAGGACGTTTGGCAGATGAATGATTTATGATGACGTCCGGCGTATACGCACCGTCAACCCGCGATCGTGCCACTTCGTGAAAATCGTAGACCGACCAGTCGAAGTTTTCACGAAGTGACACGGTCGTTATTATTACGTAATTATTTGAGATTGAGGTTCAAAAATTTGTCAGGTTGTAGATCTCGGTATTTACTATCAGAATATGCAAAAATCTTAAAATCGAATATTTACTCGATTTTGGCCGGTCGTGCCACTTCGTGAAAACACCGACGATGTGGCGGACACAATAATGTAGAAATTCAAACCTCCCTGATTGCGAGCTAGCTCTGCTGCGCCACCGAGGTAGGCGGCAACAAAACTGTATCCAGCAAGATCAGGACCCCGGATATATCAACATGTTGCACCAAACTCGACGCCGTGCCAGAATGGATGCTTAATGTTTGACACTGGTGGAAAGGAACAAAAATCATGGACATGAAGAAAGATTTTGGTAGACCCTTAGTATGGTACTATTGGTAGCAATGATAGGACAAAGTTAGACTATTATTAGAGGGTCTGTGTAACGATTCCAGCGGCACTGGTTCAAGAATAACAGCAGAAGTTCAAAAGCTCGAGTATCAACGCATGATTACCCTACGAACGAATCAAAGAATACTTTCCCCATTCACCAAACCTAACTGCATATCGGTACACATCTGAATCAGAAGTTCCATTAAAAAAATACAAGAACGCCATGCAATTCAATCATCAATTTGTTGTGTAAGGGGCACTTTTAGATTCACTATCATACCACACAGGTATATATGGATGGCTCAATGAAAAGAAAGATTCTGCCGGAAATGGTACATTTTAATTTGTAATATCTTAGAACTGATTGTTTATTCTAAGTGGTTCACCATATCAGGCTATCTCTAGGTCACGATTAGACAATTTCATTTCCATAAGATGAATTGCTTGTTGGTTTAAACTAAGGAATCATGGGGGATAGGTCGTTTGTACATGCTGGACCTTACCTGTGGAATCGATGCCTCAAGACTGTTTTAAAACTGCCCTCAAGACTCATACGTTTAAGACTGCTTTCCATTAGATCTATCTTTTTGTACATTATGTAATTTCTTATTTCTCATCATTATCGTTCCGTTCTTTAACGGCTGTACTTACTTCCATGAACTAAGGTGGTACTACATGTGCTTGTAATGATTTTGTGTATTTCATATTAATTCATTTTTCCACTGTGCCTTGTGCACATTAATCATGTGGAATTGGCCCGTTATAAGTACACTGCAGGCCTATTAAAGACAAGTGACAGAGATTCATATGAATTCAATAATGTTGTTTTAATTGTATCCATTAGTTGAGGTCTGTTTTAGTGTGTTTCCTTTTCACATCGTTGCATAAATAAATAGCCTAGATTCCTTGGTTCTTTGTATCCACTCATATACTGCTAGTATACCAGGGAGGTAAAAAGAATCTCTTTCCACGTACATGATGCTGCTACACATCAAAATTATAGACCGGTTTCATTGACGTCAATCCCGTGTAAGATTTTAGAGCATAAAATTCATTCAAATATTGTGAGTCATTTTTAAAAGCATGATCAATTTTCTCAATGAGGAACATCATGGTTTCAGGAAGGGTCGATCATGTGAAACACTAGTTACTCTGACTGTTAATTATTTAGCAGAAATCTTGGGTTATCAGGGTCAAGCTGACGCCATCACAGATTTTAGCAAGGCTTTTGATACTGCCCCCATCACAGACTCCTTTTAAAGTTAAAACATTCAGCTATTACAGGTTCTCTTCCCAATTGCCTTAAAATTTCTTCACCAAGAGGTCGCAGTGTGTTGTGTTGGAAGGTGTTTCATCCTCCCCTCTACCTGTCGAATCAGGCGTTCCGCAAATCACTGTCTAATACAGGACCCTTGTTGTTTATGTTCTTTGCATCAATGATCTGCCACACAATACCAATTCTCAAGTACGTCTCTTGGCAGACGATTGCATACTGTATCGTAAAATAAAATCTGATGAAGACAGAAGAATGTTACAAAATGACACCAAATACTTTGTGTAATTGGATGTCCCGTTGGCAAATTGGATTCAATACAGATGAATGTTTCGTTTTACATGTTACTCACAAACGGAAGCCTTTCCCAACTTATTACAACATGAACGGAAAACCTTTATGCTCCGTTGCAAGCCACATTTCCTGGGGTATTGAAATAACCAGCAATTTGACATGTGTTATTGGCTGACGCATCTAAAGCAAACAAAGCATTAGGCATTCTTCTGCGAAGAAACATGTACAGCTGTCCATGCAAGGTCAAGGAGACTGCCTACAAAACCTTAATACGTCCAAAACTGGAATATTGTGCCTCGACAGTATAGGACCCATATAAGCAAGATTATAAATTCAAAGGGACATTCCAGACGATTTTCATAATTTCACATCAAATAGTACATAAATCGACAACTCCATGTATAGATTTGTAGAATTGTGGTTTTTGAGCAGAATAAACAATACTTTGAAAAACCTCGAACGAATTACACTGAACAAGGATGATGACATAGGAGGTTCACATATTTCAGAAATGTAGCAGTGCAATTCCATTACAATACCGCTTACTTGCGAGTTCACCTGTGTATAATCTATGCATGCCTTCTTCTTTTGTTCTGCTTCCTTGAACCCCAACTCATGCATTCTTACGGTGACTCTGCTATCTCATCATCCTTGTTCATCGCAATTTGTTCTAAATTTTGAAAATATTCTTTAATTCTTCATCCTAATCATCACAAATTCTGAAACTCTGTCCTCAGTATAACTAATTTATAGTTGTTCAAATGTAAAAATCTGAAAATCATGCGGAGGTCTCCTTTAAACTTGAAACTGTACAACATGGAGCAACGAGATTTGTTTGCAAGGACTCCAGAAGATCTTATGTCTCCTCAATGATAGCAGAACTGGGGTGGAAACACCTTGAAGACCGCCTGGCAATTTTCAGACTCAAATTTCTGTATGAATCCATTCATTCTATTGCTGCTGTAGAAAATCACAGGTATCAATCGAAAATATCTTCTGATGGAATAAAATCTAGGAAATCTTCGATTCGTTCCTTCCTTCACCTGGTGACTAGGAAGGACTGTTACAAAATAATTCCTCCCTCCCGAGGACAATGGCAGAATGGAATCTTCAACCAATGAATGCTAGGGACGCCCCAACTGTTGATAGATTTAAGACAAGATTGGGTGACGTGGATATCTCAACTCTCATGGGGGGGGGGGGGGCATTTTTAATGCACTGCTAGCCACCTTTCGCCTGCAACCGATTATCCCAGTTGGGAGTCTTGTTTCAATTCAAATGAAATGATTTCATACCATATAGATTAATAAAATGCAGTATACATCACGCTTACATGAGTACATAATATCTTAGGGAACTTTGAATCATAAAAGTTTCAACAAAACATGGATACAATATCATAATGATGTCATCTTTGTTTTCTAGATAAATAAACAAGTAAGCAATACAATCTTATTTTGTAACTCTATATTGAAAAGAGGAATTCACAAGAAAAACATAGCTTGTAAAATTTGTGAATTAATCTAGGAGATGAGGGCATCTCAAGATCCGTCAAGGACTCCATGTATGAAAATTTTGATATCATGACGTCAGGCGAAACAGACATAAACAGAAAAAAAACAAGGACTAGAAAGCAAGGACGGAACAGGCAGGAAAACAATGTAAAGATAGGCGTAACAAAGGAATGGAGAGAAACATAAACAAGTGTCTACAATTCAGTTAACTGGAAAGGTCACGAAGGCATGAGTAAAAACTTGAAATTCTACACAAATTTGACTTATTATAAAACACAAACTCCTAGTAATTTTAAAATACTTATCGTTTATCTATTTATTTGTTTATTTTTATGAAAATAACCAAAAATAGATATTTTGATCTATTATATTGTGTTTGTAAGTATTGATTTAAAGGGAAGAAAAGTCAGAGCATCTTTTAGAGCATTGTCAAGGCTGTCCCAGAACCTTGGGCCTGTGAAAACAAATGTATTTTAGGCAAGACTTGTTCGTAGTAATGGTAAATGATATTCACTGGAACGTCGAATAGGATAATTGTGTACTGCGCCATTGCTACGAAAGATTTGATCAAATATTTGTGGTAAATTTTAATTATTGTATATTAATATAAATTGACCCAACAGAAATGAATATAAATCATTTATCTTTCATAATTAATCATCACAAAACAAATTCTCAGTATGAGCACGCGGATTTAAGTTTTTCCAAAAGAAATTGATGAGTGTTGCCCCACATTGGAATTCCATAGTTTAAATAAAATAAAATAAAACTGGAGTTTAGCATAGATAATGTGGAAGATGGTAAAAATATTTCAGTCTTATAATCACACCTATATTTCGTGAGATTGTTTTACAGAGAACATTAACATGGTGTTTCCATGTAAGTTTATTATCCACACAAATACCAAGACTTGCAAAAGAAAAATATTATCAGTATGTAATAAAGTATGTCCAAAGGCAGTATCTTTATAAAATTACTGAAAATCATGAATTTAGATTTAGCAGTGTTAAGGGAAAGTTTATAAGCCTTAACCCAATGTGAAACTTCTATCAATTCTGAGTTCAGGAAACGTAAGAGAGTATGAGGAACAGGGTGGGCGAAAAAAAAAATTAGAATCATCTGCAAACAGTGTAAACGATAATAATTTCGAAGATGTGTGAAAATCATTACTCTAAATTACAAAGAGTTGTGGGCCTAGTAAACTGCCTTGTGGAACACCACAATCTATATCTAACATCTGAGAGTCTATGTTGTTAAAAGTCACAAATTGTTTTCTGTTAGATAGCTCATGAACCACTCTACGGCCTTCCCACGAAGTAGTATTTCATGTTTAGTGGTGTTGAAGGCCTTGGAGAAGTCCAGGAAGATACATACCATTTGACAAAAACTATCTAATGCTTGTGTCGCTTTTTTCTACAAACGAGAGTAGAGCATGTGATGTGCTATGGTTTTCACGAAAAACCAAATTAACTAGTGAATCAGTAAATACATGATTTGCTTGGCAAAATCTATAGATGTTCTAACAAATATAATTCTTTCTAAAAACCATTGGCATACTTGAGAGTAGAGAAATGGGCCTGTAATTGTTAACATCACTTTTATCATCTTTTTTAAACACTGTACAATCTTAGCTCTTTTCATATTATCGTGTACAACACCAGTCGAGATAGACAAGTTAAAGATGTGGATAAGGGGATCAACGACATAAAAAAAAAAATCAGTAAACATTTATTAATACCATGAAAACATAACTTTTATTATCTTTTTTAAACACTGTACAATCTTAGCTCTTTTCATATTATCGTGTACAACACCAGTCGAGATAGACAAGTTAAAAATGTGGATAAGGGGATCAACGACATAAAAAAAAAATCAGTAAACATTTATTAATACCATGAAAACTAGAACTTTTCTTATCATAAAGATCACATACAATTTCAAAAATCAGCATATCATGCTTAAATCAAGTTGATTTGTATATTTCCTTTTTTTTGTATTCGGAGAACTTTTGTAAAAATATTCTTATAATTAACACATTTCAATCTATTTTGCTCAGTGGGATTATACTTATATACCTACAAAACAGATTATATTTCCTGTTAATCGCTTTTAGAATTATTTATGTATTCCAAGGAAGTCTCGGATTATTTTTCTATATTTTTATTTTTCTTTAATCTTACGTATTGGAATATGAAAATCTAATTTCGGAATTTTTAAATCTATTCTTCATAACAGAAGATATGAATACCAATAGAATACTGATCGGATATATCTGATAACACAATACCAGCTGATTCCGAAGGTGAAATTTTATTAGTAAAAACATCGTCAATTAAAGTGGCACTTAATTCTGTGACTTGGGTGGGTTTTGAGATCATAGGCATAAAAGAGACGGACATTTAAAATTCAATAAATTCTTGTGATGTATTCAAGGAGTTGCACTTAATCAAATCAATATTGAAATCACCAACCAAATGCGAATCCTTATTTGCAAATATTGGATCATTTAGTAAATCCTACAAATAAATCATGAACTCGTTGACGCTTGAATTCGGAGGTCTGTATATAACACCAATCAAAATGTTTTTCCATTTCTTTTTCTTCTTTTTCCATACATACTGTATCCTTCAGGGTCTGAAGATTATTTCGGATTATAAGTTCTGTGAAAAGTGATTCAGCTGTATTATTCATACAATTAAGCCTTTCTGGACCTATAAGTGATTAGATTTCTTTGGCAAATAAATTTCAACTCCATTTATAATTGAATCAAAGTCAGGGAGGGTATAAATTTTCTGTCCAGAAAGTTGTGAAAGCCCTGTCCCCGTTAAAGCAATGGTCGCACAATTGTCTTTTGATTTTTCTAACAAATGTATTGAATTATCAAAATGTTTATTGATACTTCTTATATTCTAATGTAAAAGCGTAACTGATTTAATATTTTGTTTAAACTGATTCTCTGTTAAATGATAACAAGATGGACATTGGATAGAGTTATCTTGACCACGGTTATAATCCAAATCGAGTGCGGTGTTGCCTGTTGTGGAAAAGAAATCTTCAAAGCTGGAAAATTCGTGATGCGTCTCAGTTGAAGTGGGATACTGCATGGCTATATCAAAAAATTCCTCATTATTCAATGAATTAAAAGGAAAATTTAGGGTTTGAGCCATGCTCGAAGAAAACAAACACTATAGTCTATATCATGACACTGGTGCAAGTTTGATAAACTAAGATGTAGACCTAATAAGAGACACAACAAAGGAACGCCAATTGACGAGACAAAACATGTAATAATAACATGTAGTCAATATGTAGAACAATGGAAAAGGAAGCCGAAGGAGCACAGACAACAAATGCATGACGTCATGTGTTAAAGTGGTGGGATAAGGAGGTAGCGTGGTTAAGTACATATACAGTGGGTATGTTTGCAGTAGCCATAAGAAGAAGACGAAGCTCTGTTAAACTGGCACTACATTGATACTTTGTGTGTGCATGATTATTTGTAAAACAGTCTTGATCTTGAATGTACCTGTTTTAATACACAATCCTCAGTTCTAGGTATATTAGTCCAGATCGCGATCGCTTCGGTGACGACTCAATAACAGTACACAGACGATTTTGTACACGCGGGTACGCGTACACACACACACGCCCCACACACACGTTTTTCAAATACTATTCATTCACTTCCATTCAAATACCACCAGCAACATAAATTCTCTTTGGTATTACTGTACAGCGTACAATTGCGACGTACATTACATTTTTCAATATAACGTGTAAAATAACAGAAGTGCAGGAAGTACCAAAATAAAAAATTGGAAGTGAATGATCATATCTACCATAAAACCCATTCATAATAACAAATCTCCCTAGCTGCCCTCCGTACATAACAATGCACCTGCAAACTACACAAAACACATAAAAACTCCTCCATATTCTAATCTCCCATCCTCTTTAAAATCCAGCCCACCACCAGACAGGCATCAGCTGTCCCTCCTACCGTTCCCAGTCAAAAACGAATCAATCAATCAAACACCCCATCCCCCATCCCAGCCTTTACATAGCTATCTATCCTTCCCTTCCCACCCATACCCATAACAATTTTACTACCTTTTTTACTGCCTGAACATACACACTCATAGAATGCTCAGGTACTAGTCATGGTTGGTTGGCATCCATCTGTCTCGTGAGACAATGGCACACACCCTGCATATTACACCAGTTTATTTCTTGCTTGAGCATTTCATGCTATGACTAAACAGGCCAACTCTTGAATGGCAGTCTCCGCTACACTTGCTGCAAATGAAAGAGGTCGGCTGTGGAGATGTGCGCATAGCAGCTGTCCTCTGTCTTCCCATTTCTCTGTGTTTCCCCATGCATGATGCCATCACGAACGACAAGTCTCCACCTTGTACGGTCTGCAGCAATGGTTTCCCAACTCCCCACTTTCAAACCAGTTACTTTCATATCGCACTTACTGACATCCTTGTACCTGAAGTTTGGCCAACTAATAGCGCTGGAACCAGTGGCAATTAGCTCTCCATATAGGATGTCCTTTGGGATACGACCATCAGCCATTCTGCACACGTGTCCTAGCCATCGTTGACGCCTTTGACTCAGCAGGGCAAACTTGCTTTATGACATCTTAGAATGTTTTAGGACATCAGTGTTTGGGACTTTATCCTTCCAAGTTTTGCCTACTATACGTCGGAGGCAACGAAGGTGGAAGCTATTCAAACGTCTTTCCTGGGCTGCATACAGAGGCTAGGTCTCGCTGCTATACAGCAGTGTGCTCAGGATGCAAGCCTGATAAACGCAGACTTTGGTGTTTATTGAGAGCTTCCTGTTCTTTCATACTCTCCGTTTTTGGTGAGCATAGCCATAACAGTAGAGGCCTAACCAATACTTTTACCCAGCTCAGCATCCACAGACATGTTGCTAGTGATGGTTGAATCCGAGTAAGTGAAGCTGTTGACAGCATCCAACTGGTAATTGTCAATAGTGATGGAAGGAGGGGTTTCAACTCCCTGTGATGGCACATGACTTTGGTCTTCTGCAGGCTGATTGTAAGTCTCCTTGCATGCTTGCGAAAATCTATCAATGATAGTTTGGAGGGCTTCTTCTGTATGAGCTGTGAGTGCTGCATCGTCTGCAAACAACATTTCCCTGACATGACGCACTTTGGTCTTTGTTTTCACACAGGCCAGATTGAACAGCTAGCTTGCCATCAGATCTTGTATGTAGGTAGATGCCCTCAGTAGCATTCTCAAAGGCATAGGACAACAGCATAGAGAAGAAAATACCATACAAAGTTGGTGCCAGGACACATCCTTGTTTCACCCCGCTACAGATTGGGAAAGGTGCGGAAGTTGACCCATCATATCGCACTGTGCTGTACATGCCGTCATGAAATGAAGAGATGATAGCCAGCAGTTTTGGAGGACAGCCAATCTTCTGGAGCAATCTGAAGAGCCCCTTTCTGCTAAGTCAAAAGCCTTTGTTAGGTCTATGAAGGCTATATGAAGTGGTTTCTTCTGTTCCCTGCACTTTTCTTGCAACTGTTGGAGAGAGAAGATCATGTCAATGGTAGATCTCAATACCTTCACTAAAACCACACTGGGATTCAGGGTAGATGCGGTTGGCCAAGAACTGCAGCCGGTACAGAACAATACGAGCAAAAACTTTCCCTACTATATTCAGCAAAGAGATTCCACGGTAATTGTTAAAGTCACGGCACTCTCCCTTATTCTTGTACAGAGTATGCTGGCATCACAGCACTAACAAAAGAACTCATGGAGGTGTTTAAGGAGAACAGTTTTCCCACATTTGATAACCTCAGGGGTTATACCATCCTCTCCTGGTGCTTTTTCACTTGCAAGTGAATCAATGGCATCGCCAAGCTCCTCTACAGTTGGTTTGCATCAAGTTCATGCATGATGGGTAAGCAGTCAACAGCATCTGGGGCAAGCTCAGAGACAACATTTTCCCTTGAATACAACTCAAGATAGTGTTCAATCCATCTCTCCATTTGCTTCACCTTGTAAGTACAATCCAGAATAATACAAAACGCTTTACAAAATCCATTAATTTTATAGAACTACATAGGAACCTACCTTTCGGGAGGAGATATCAGGTATTGCTGCTGTTACAATAAGAAAGGGAAAGCACCAAAACGCCTATGGGGGTTGGTGATAACATTAATTTTCCGTTAAATCAGACACTCCAACTTCAATTAATGCAGGCCCAATTTATTTCTTTTAATGGAATATTTTGTTTCTTCCTCACAATATGTAAATAACATATTCTTTAATTCAGCCAATTACGGTATTTCTGATTGTAACCATACCTTATATATCATAGATTAAGTTACAGAAAAACACACATGACTGTATATTATACAATCATACACACGCACGCGCGCGCACATACACACACGTCTCTATAGCCCGAATTCACGAAGGTTGAAATCATGGTTTTTTCAACCATGAACAATTTGTATGGAGCGCCAATGTCGCATGGCCTGTTTCCTAAGGGCGAGGACAAGTCAAGGAAGAGTTGCGGAAGCAAATTCTGTCATTTCGGAATCCTGTTCATGTCATACTCGGAAAAAGTGTGCGAATCGGCTTGTCCAGGGACATTCCTAGGAATCTCTGCAGACCGACTGCTGACATTCCTAGGAATGTCCTAGGACTCATTCAGGAAGAGCGCGAAATACCCCGGAATATGCTAATTGTAGCCGAACAGCGTTGACACATCTAGGATTACACTAGGAGTGGGAAAATCATGAACGAGGACAATCAGGATGACTTGCGGACAACAAGAGTTAGAGTTAAGGAAAAAGAGCAAGGTTATAAATTGGCAGCCGACTTTCGATTTTTCTCGTTTGACTGCTAGCCGCCATGGAGGTCACACCAGCCGAAATTCACTTTGCCCTATAGCTTCTTATACTAGCTGTGAGAGGTGGTGAGATAGCACTGGCCCTGGTCCCCTTTGAATGTGTTAAGATGGTCATTATTAAACAAGTTAGATAATTTTTCAAGCTTATAACAGTCTACTTCGACATAAGTTATTATGTATAAAGATTTTGACCTAGTTCCACTTTTGTAGGTTTTGAGTTGGGCGGGCACATTTAAAGCGAACGGAACGATGCGCTATTTATACGATGTAATGGCAACTATTAAAAATCACTCAATGAAAATGATTTCTTAAAAGAACGCAACAAAAAACAAAGTTTACTCAGAGGGGAGAGTGCTGCTTCCTCTTTTTCTTAATTACTGTCGGCAAAATATCCACTGCCTTCTGCCTTGCTTTCTAATCAGTGGAAGAGAGGTTTGGCTGCGGGAGTTGCATGGGGACCTCACCTCCTTTATTGGTGTTTTTACGTTTCATTGACATGATGCTGAATTGATCTTTTCTTTTTTTTTTACTTTCAAGATCTTTCGCTTGTGGAACGTGTTGACACGTTCATGTCTTGTTCACAAAATGTCCGCATCGGCTCCGGACACTTGCATACATAGATCCGCATCGGCTCCGCGCTGTCCTAAAGCATTCCTGTGTCTTTCTCCTTCATTCGCGAAGCTTCCCCACACCGCGGGATTCTTTCACGAGCGTTTGCGAAAGGAGCGGAAGGGTTAAGGACAGGCGGGATGTCCTGACGATGTCCTCAGGACAAGTTGCCGAAGGTGTCAGGAAGTTCATTTCCACGTCCAAATTTTGGTCTCGATCAAAATTTGGACGCGGAAGTTTTTCTCTCCCCCGAAGGTGCGGAAACGTCCGGACATGTTTAAGACAGTGAGTGGACACTTTCAAGAACGTGCAGAGAGGTTTGCCGAATGAGTGCGGAAGACTAAATTTGCTTCCGGGTCTTCTCCGCGTTTTGTCTGCGCCCTAGTGGACGCCTGGTCTTAAGAAATCAGTAATTTCGTTACCCACACAATAGGATAAATTTGTGAAGTCCAAGTTCCAACCCTTAATTGTTGAAGTTGAAGTTGAAGTTGAAAAAGTTGAAAGAGACGATGTCGGGTTGTTTGTTCGTATGTGATTTTTGTGTTTGTGTGTATCGTTGGCCGAAAAGATAATTGCTTGATAAATAACGTTTGGAAAAAAAAGACAAAGATTTATCCTTGGGTAGCCTCTTCAGTATTTCCACTACTCTACCAGAGGGCCCTGCCATTACCCTAGCTTTGCCATGGACTCATTTATACACCTCGTCGAAAGGGACATGGTGGAGGGAGGTGGGGTAAACACATCTTATCCAATGACGTAAGCACTGAGCGGAAATCGAACTCGGGTCCTCCAATAGGGAGTCGAGAGTTT
Source organism: Diadema antillarum (assembly GCF_040938485.1). Taxonomy (NCBI): domain Eukaryota; kingdom Metazoa; phylum Echinodermata; class Echinoidea; order Diadematoida; family Diadematidae; genus Diadema; species Diadema antillarum. The sequence continues at coordinate 2,323,591 of NW_027270892.1, read as the reverse complement.
TATCCACTATGCCACAGCGTCCCCAAGATTGTTGTTCTTATTGTTCTAATTGAAGAAAAAACAACAAACGACAATACACACTGATATACATGTAGTTGTCTTTTTCAGTAAGATAAGCTAAAAAATCGTCTACAGATTCAGAGTTAAACCAATGTTCTTTCTATCATTTATGAACATTTGGAAGGAGCAAGTTTAATTGGAATCAAAATTTCCCGTATTAAGATTGAAGACTATCATCAGTCCAGAAAAGTTGATGCAGAAACGGTTCAGGCAGAGATATTGTATCCGGTAAGTTAAAAAAAGTCAACGTTTATTTGGTAGGAAGAGACATGTGCATGGCCGGCGGAACCGCGGAACTTTTTGTGCACCATTTAAAGGAATACATAAGGTGTCATCACTTTGGGCCCCACATTTTTTTTTTTTTAACCCGGAAGAACGGAAGTGGAACTAAATAGACATGATAGAGATCTTGAAGTGTTAGCGCGGTAAGGTTATCTTTTTCCAGGAAGACCTTTTTTTTTTTTTTTTTTTTGCTTGTCAGCTGAAAAAAAACCCGGAAATGGCAGGGGAGAGATGAGCTGAAAACCAATTTTTTTGCTTGTTACCTTGTGAAACCTGGAAAAGCCCCCCCCCCCCCCCGCTTGTGTATGATGTTTGCATAATTATTGTTCCATACTAAACTTCTACCATAATTTCGTGCTCTTCATACTGTGCCTAAACCTACGATAACTTCAGATGGCTACGTAAAAAAATCAAGAAACTGCAATCATGGTCTCCTTTGCGCGTCATATTTAACCCTACATTCTACGTGCTCTGTTCTCTTTATGTCAAACATGTATAATACCACACCCGCATCCACCAAAGTTTGGTACTAATGTAAAGTCACCGATCATAGACTTTCTGACTTCGCTTATCAGTTTCTCCAGAGTGTTTTCTGGACAGCAATACGTAATTGCGCACGAATAAATTCTAAATATCCTGCCCCAGACGGGACAATAGCAGCCTCAAATAATCAAACACAGTTTTGGGAAAATTAACGTGAAGTGTAAAGTACATGAAAGCAATAATATGCATTCGAACAAAAATTGTGAAACAAACACGTCAAAAACTGTACAATACGATTAAAAGAAAAACCCGAAAATATCCCACTTAGACATTCCTGGAATTTAAAATGCGTAGGTCTACATTCTGTTTTTAATTAAGGAAAAAGAGCATCAAATATGAATACCAGCCAAATCACAATTTTGTTTTTGTTTTTGTTAGTTTGTTTGTTTGTTTGTATGTTTGTTTTATAAGTTTTCTTAAAGCCTTGATGCATACGACAGTTTCAGTGAGGGGTACGTGACGGGTCACCTAATTTGATGATGCTGACTGGTCTAATTTTCTGTCACAAACTTCAGAAAGGAAATTCAGCGACAGTTGCTTTGATGAGTTAATTCTTAACAGGAGTATAAGTGGGAGCAACCAACTAGTTTATAAGGCTTTATTATATGCAGTTCATGATGTATAATGAATACAAGAACCGTGAAATCCTAAATGCAAGAGAACTGCTTTTTTTCCAGAAGCTCTGATTTTTTTTTACTGGTTTCCTAGATCTCCTCGTACTCCATCCTTGTGAGAGCCACAGACTTGGGCGAGAAACCTCAGTACACGGACGTCACGGTCATGATAACCATTGACGACTTCAACGATAATCCACCTTTCCTGCTCCAGCAGAACTACACAGTCAGGCTGCAGGTGAATTGTTTTGAAGAACTTTATAAATTCGAAGAAAACTCATCTTCAATTAACAAATTTAATGTAAGCCATAGCCCCAGTGGAGTGAAACAACGATACATGAGGTCGACAATATAAACGCATATAATAATATTTCTTATTAATATACTTATATAAATAGGTTATCTTTCGGTTTGATTTACATGTTTCTCATCAAGTTTCTTTAACTGCCTTTTCTTTTCTTTTTCGTTTCTTTCCAATTAAGTACACGAATGAGGTTTGTTTGTAATCTAATATTATACTTTCATAATGAAAATCTTTTCTTTATTTCAGTATTGATATTTGCGTCATTATCCAAGCATTATTTGTTTTTGTGTCGAGTTTGTGAATATAATACAACAATACTGTAGAGTACTTTGTCTACACTAATACATTTTTTTTTTGTATTCGACAAGAACCCCTTTGAGAATCAGCCCTAGTAATATCTGTAAAGGCGATCGTTCCTGTGAGTGGAGAATGAACAAATTAAGGAAAAACAATATTATATCTACACACCGTAAAGTTTTAGGACACACGATCGCCAAAGCAAATAGATCAAGGAAGATCTAGCAATCCTATTTTACACTCGGGGGGGGGGGGGGGGGGGGGGGGAGGCGCAATTGCAGAATGCAGTCATGCAGACTCATAAGAAACAAAATATGCAACAAATGTTCACCCCCCCCCCCCCCTCCCCTAAAAATGGGAGAAAACGTATATAGGTCTGGGTAAGTTAAACGCAGGGCATTGCAAGATATTGGGGCTTGAATTCATTCTGAAAATCTCAGAACTCCATAGATAGCACTCGAGAGATAGTTTACATCCATAACATACACATTCAACACATACGCGTACATATCTGCCGGCACAAGTGTAATTGCAACCCCACCCACACACACACACTTATACACACACACAAAACAAAACAAAAACCCCCAAAAAGAATATCAACATTTCCATTCAAAGCTAGAAAATTCCAGAATAACATCCAATCTTTCTTTGAAGTAAGGGCATAAATTATACACAGGACATAATAAAATCATAGAGCACAAGCCCATGGGAACCAAAACATCAATAAACATCCTTTATATCTCTTTTGCGTGTAAATTACTTACTCAAGATCTGTCTCATTCACGAAGACTTACTATATTTTCCCTCGATAAAGTGACACTCACCTACGAACGAATGAATCCCCAACTGTCTCACGAGAAGCGGTGGGAGGACCACGAGAAGGCAAAGGTATTGCAAGGCGTTTTCACTTCAGTGATTACGGAGGAGGATATGGAAGATTCTGTCCCATCCCCCAGTTGTTGAGTTTGGTGGCCCGCTGAGAGATTTCGTCCTAACCACTGAGAATGTGTTCAAGTTTCTCTGCAATTTCTCAACCGAGTAAACCCCAGTACACCTGATAAGCTTCATCCTCGTATACTCAAAGAGTTGGCAGATATGCTTTCGGAACCCCTTGCCATCTTTTTTTTTTTAAGAAGACCTTTCCAGCAGGAGAGTTGCTGAAAGATTGGAAAAGTGTTAATGTGACACCGACTTTTAAGACAGTGTTGTAAGAAGGGCAGTAAAATGCTGATTAAAAAACCCTTAGCCCCTTAACCAGTGTGGTCTGTATAGGACCTAAATTGTTTGAAAGCTTACTTAGAAAGCAGCTTATCAATCATTTCAAAACAAATGGCCTTCTGAGTTGACACTAGTAATGGACGAAGGTGGTAGTATTAATGTTGTGCACATGAATTCATAAATAATAAAACCTTTTGACATTGTTCCCCACTATCGCTTGCTCAGCAAATTAGGGGGCGAATGGCACTCCTTGTAAAGTGCTTAAATAGATTAGATCGTTTTTGCTTGGAAGACGCCATGAGTTAGGCTTTTGCTAACAGTCGAATTGTGGGTACGGCGCGGCGCAGCTGGCTGGTAGAAATTTTCGGCAATTTTCCATACAATGTATGAATGGTAGCCTATATCTTTCGGAAGAAAAAAGAGGAAATGACCGGCTTTGGTGGCGTGATTGCACGTGGCCTTGTAGGAGTGATTGATGTTGAGGAAGAAGGTCCTGCCTCATCGTTGTCAGATGTGGATGATGGAGGTAGCATGGGTGCTGGATGTCTTACCTGGGCATTGTCACCACCTCCGCCAACGTCCGGTTGGAGTACGTTGTCGTCACCGAACGTGTACACGGCAGATGGCCTCAGCACACCTGTGTTGAACCGACGTGTGTATAGGAAAATTCCCGCGTCTCGAAAGCCATTCATGGCGACGGACTCTTTGCAACCAGCTCCTTCCAGGCGTCTGTGAAGACTTGGGCAAACGTAGCCTTGGTGACATAGTCTCCAGGATTCCGAAACAGGAAGTTTCGCTCCGCCGTGCACCACGAGGCTTTCAGTGACCGAAAGACACTCAAATCACAAGGCTGCAGCACATGAGTGGGAGGCATTGGCAGGAAAGTGGTACAAAATGTTGCCCATGTCCCTACAGAATGTGGCCACTTGTAGGCTCTGGTGTGCCCTGAGACCGTCTGCCAGAAGAAGGACTGGAAGTGATATCTTCTTCTCAACCAAAAAGGGATTGAACAAGTTTGCAACGAAGCTAAAGAAGACTTTCTTATCCATCCACCCCTTCTTCGTCCTGCTGAAGAAAGATCCTTCCGGTCTTCCTTCTTGGGCGGCGGCGTAAAGACGGCCAGGCAGAAGAATGACTGGCGGAAGATGGTTTCCAGCCCCTGATGTACATACAGTTACCAACACAGATACTTGGGATTTCTCTGGGTTTTTAAACACTTGTACGTGTTTTTCGCCCTTCTCAACCAACACGCGGTCTCCGTACGTCCCTCCCAGAGGAAACCCACTCTCATCAGCATTAAAGATCCTGTTTGGTTCATTTAGCACACTAAGTGCGTTGTTTTCATTCAAATAACTCTTTAAGTCGTCGAACCATTTGTCAACGTGATGTTGGCTGACTGTAGCCTGTTCTTTTTCGAAACTTTGTAGTGTGCGGTAGACGAGATTGGGGTGACGAGTTCTGAAACTTCGCCACCACCGATTTCCAGGTCTGTTGTCAACGAACGGATTTGTCTTACCGTCCTCGTCTAGCCTATGCTTGATCACCTGAGAATGTGGAAACAAAGGAGCATGAACAGAAAAAAAGATAATTGATTTTATTCATAATAGTCATGGGGAAGTTCGGTCAAGAATTTGCTTAATTTTTAAATAAAGAGGAAAAATCTCTACAAAGCAGTGCAAAAGTGATACAAACTAGATAAGAAATAAGGAAGTTATTACATTTTGAATTTTTCACATATTTTCGGGGAAAAAAATCTAGACCAGTTCTAATGAATATACATATGAGCAACTACTACCCTCTAGGATAATTACCTCCAGCTATCTACCCCCAAGTCAACTGCCCCAATCAACTACCCCCAGTCAACTACCCACAACAAGTAACCCCGAGTTAACTACACCCAATCAACTACCACCACTCAACTACCCCCAACAAACTACCCCCACTCAACTACCTACAACCAACTAACCCCCAGTCAATTACCCCCCCCCCCCACCAACTATACACCCAGTCAACTACCCCAACCAACTTCCCCCAGTCAACTACCACCAACCAACGACCCCCACTCAACTACCTCCAACCAAGTACTTCCAGTCAATTACCCCCCAACCAACTACCCCCGTCAACTACCAGTACACCCAACCAAGAACCCCCGTCAACTACCCCCAATCAACTACCACCAGTCAACTACCCACAACCAAGTAACCCCCAGTCAACTACGTACACCCAACCAACAACTCCTAACCAACTACCCCAGTCAACTACCCCCAACCAACTACATCCAGTCAATTACCCCCCAAACAAGTACCCCCAGTCAACTACCCCCCAGTCAATTACCTCCAAGACAACTACCCCCGGACAAAAACGAACCTTATTTCATTTTTGGATAAACGAACCTTCTGAATAACGAGCTGCAACCGTATAAACATACGTATATAATGTGTGTGTGTGTGTGTGTGTGATGGAGGAATGACTTGCAGACGTTGCAGTAATGTTCACTATGGCCTTTTATTCTCCCAAGCGTACGAGGCCAAGCCCGCTTCACCTTACCACATACATGTATATATAATATATATACACACATATATATATATATATGTATAATTACCAACTATCCCCAGTCAACTACCCCAAACCAACTACCCCCAGCCAACTACACTAACCAACTACCTCCCAGACAACTACCCCCTACCAAGTACCCCCCAGTCAATTACCCCCAATCAACTACCCCCCAGTCAACTACCCCCAACCAACTACCCCCAGTCAACTACCACCCACCAACTACTACCAACCATTTAACTACCCCCCACTCAACTACCCCCAACCAAGTACCCCCAGTCAATTACCCCCAACCAACTACCCCCAGTCAACTACCCCCTACCAACTACCCCTCAACCAACTACCCCTGGTCAACTTCCCCCAACCAACTACCCCCAGTCAACTACCCCCAACCAACTATACTACGCCCTTAACAACTACCTCCGGACAATAACGAACCTTATTTACCAGGGATGCGAAGATCGAGATGGGATAGATGGATGGAGAGGTGCGTCGAGCGAGCTTGGATGGATGGATGGAGGGATTGGCAAATGATCTGTTGAATGTTAGAAGGATGAAATGCGAAAAAAGAATACTTAAGTTAGAATGTTACCTGTATATTTTGTCCAAACAAAATTTTTTTTTGGTGGTTGCGCGCGCCCGGTGGCTGCCCGCCAGCAGAGCTCTTAATTCTTCGCTTATTTCTCCTGTTGTAAGCTTTTCATTGAGTGTGTATTGTATTCTATCTTTGAATGTTTGTCTTCAAGCACTTGCTGGACAAATTGTAGTGATTTCTGTACTGTTTTTGCGCATTTACAGTGGATTGATTTTTCAGTACAGCTACAGTGTATACGGTGCAGACAACCACAGCCATTTTATGCCTGTTATAGCATAGGCTTCACTGCACTTGATTCTGTGTGGTTCACTCTCACTGACACAATGTTACCATTGGCATTGCATTCTTTTGTATTTGTTGCCCTTTCATTTGTGTAATAGCACTCAGCTATCACAGACCTATTGTCGTATGTGTGCTACCCAGCCTGGTATGTCCCATGGCTCTGCTGTACAACCAAAGGGCAAGTACATTGGGAGCCCCATACTGTACTACTCCAATACTGTATCAACTTATCGTGTAAAGCTGCTTATATGTGGGGACATTAACCCGAATCCAGGCCCTTCTGAAGATGTGTCTGATTCTATAACTTTTGGCACACGCAATTCTAGGGTTCGATATTCTAGTGAGCTTCTTCACTCATACAACTGTGGCAGTGTTTTTCAATCTACCAAACTCGCAAATTGCCCAATTACAAAAGCTACAAAATGCCGCTGCACGTATTGTTTCTTTGTCAAGTAAACGCTGTCATATCACACCAATCCTGAAGAGTCTTCATTGGTTGCCTGTACAGGAGCGTATTCGGTTTAAGATACTTCTTTTGGTTTATCATGTTATTGAGGGAACAGCTCCTGATTACAATGTTTGTTTGTTTCGTCAATACCAACCTTCACGAACTCTTCGATCCTCAACTTCAGGTCTCTTACATATTCCATTTTCTAGGAAATCTTGGGAGGAACGAGCTTTCGCTCACGCTGGACCAACACTGTGGAATTCACTTCCTCGTGAGCTGAAAGACTCAAGCTCTATAACATCTTTCAGGAGTAATTTAAAATCCTATCTGTTTAGCAGTGCATTTTGAAGACCAGTGTCTTTTGAAGACAGACTTTCATGTCTTTTTTTTTCTGCTTCTTCATCTTCTTCTATTACTGTGATGTACTTGTATTTTCGATCTGTTTGCATTGATGTACAATTGTAGAGCGCTTTGAGCATTTAATCAAAGTGGAGAACGGCGCTATAGAAATTGTATGTATTAATTGTATGTATTATTAACAAGAAAGTATCTAAAAACATTTGTGGTATATTCTAATCTTATATACTGCTACAATTTTATGTATATACAAGGAAAAAATTATAACTTCATCGTCAGCCATTGTTTATATTTACATTTTTAAATAAACTTTCTGAACAAGGAATTTGACCCTGTAGTCTAATGATTATTAATCATTTTGAAATATGTTGTATACTTGCCGGGATTCACAGATGTGCAGATGGTTTTGATGACGTCATGGTATAATTATAGATCTCTTCTGACCACAGTGGTTATCGCTGAAAGGAAAATATGACGTAAATGATCCGCACTAAGGAGTAAACGAAACAGAATTGGAAGAGAAAAGTGTATCTTCATCATTGCATTACCCTTATTATCATCAACATAGATCATGTTATTTTATGTGCATCATCATCATCATTTCAATTATCGCAATCATCATCATCCGATAATCATCATTGTCATTAAAATCTTGATTATCATTATATTCATTAAAGGGACTGTACAGTAGTGGTTAAGGTGGGGATTCATGTTTTGAACATTCCTAAGTGAGATAATGAGAAACCTCTTATGAAATATGAAAGAGCATGTGATTTTAAGAAGAATTGAACGTTTATTTGATGAAAATTGGTTTTCAAATGGCTGAGATATCCCCAAAAGTGATAATAATAAAAGGCGACATGCCCCACCTTTATTAGGATCTCTTTGTTTCACCTTGTTTTTGGATATCTCAGCCATTTCAAAACCGATTTTCATCAAATAAACTTTTGATACCCCTTAGAATTGCATGCTCTTTGACATCTCATAGAGTGGTTTATGAATATCTCGCAAAACGTTAAAAGCTAAATCCTCACCCTGACCAGAACTGTACACACCCTTTAATGTATTGACCATCATCACCATTAACAACATCATCATCATCCGATTATCATCATTGTCACTAAAATCTTCCTTATCATTATATTAATTGATGTATTGGGCATCATCACCATCAACACACTATATACCACCACAATCATCATCATTCGATCATCACCACCATTATCATCCGAATATCATCATTAACATCTTCTTTATCATCGCATTCATTGATGTATTGAACATCATCACCACTACCACACTATACCTCTACATTCATCATTATCATCATCCCATCATCATCATCACCACCATCGTCATTGTCATTAAAATCTTGTTCATTATTCATCAATGGATAAGCATCATCACAATAATTACCACACTATACCACTACAATCATCATCATCATCATCATCACCACCATCATGGACCGATTATCATCATGGTCATTAAAATCATCATTATATTGATGTATTGGGCTTCATCACCATTAACACACTTTATACTGCCACAACCATCATCATCATTAACATCCTCATCCGATCATCTCGATCATGTAAATGATTCATCACTCTAATATACGTCTTCAGTATCATCACCACTTCAATCACTGTGGTCTGAAAGCGCGCACGGTGGTGAGCGATAACTAGTCTACCGCCATCTCTGTACGAGTTTCGAACTTTTTTGTTCCTTTTTTTCTTTACGCAATCGTACACACTCATCGTACAGTCATTTGCCTACAGTCGTCAGGCCGACGACTGACGATTCTTTTTTTTTACGACTTATCTTAACTTTGAGAAATTTTTACGAGAAAATCAAGGCCTACTCACCAACTTCAGCAGAAGAGACCTTTCCGGTCATCAGGAATCTCCAAAAGTGGCTCATTGCATTAACATCTCAAAAGCCGGTCAATATTTTGAACATCTAATTTTGTTTAAGCATTGAATTCTTAGCATTGGGCAAACGCTTACTGCATTGCGTTCAGTGCGTATTATAGAATTAAGGGCAGATATGGCAATCAAAATGAGATCAGAAAATCTGCTTAAGACTAAAAAAATTCTGGCAGGTGAAAAAAAAAATGAGATAGAATCAGAAATAAATGAGTGAATTAAGGGCCAATAACCAAACACATCATTGCAAAAACAGAGAAAAAAACTTGATAATGATGACTCAACCTGCGGTTTTTAGCACAGTTTAGTGTTTTATCGAAGAGAAAAAGTTTCGGCGTACCTACGAAGGGCTGAACTTGAATCATGAAACACAGAATGCGTGTGAGTTACCAGTAAAACATTGATTATATTCTTGTCTGTCAAAGACATATAAAAAAAATCATGATCGTGCTAAAACAGTTAAAAAACTTTCAGGCCTTTCACATATGGAAACAAAATCAGTTGGTATCTCATTTTTGCAAAATTTTCCTTAAAGCACACAAGTGAATGCGAGCGGTAGGCCCTACATTCAAATAAAAGAGGGTAATATCTAAATATTGATAAATTCTGGCGTATAAAATTCCCCTTTTCGGCATGCAGTGTACATGAATGACGTCCGTTATTTTCCAATCTACTGAGGCATTAACCCAGTTGGATTTTTTAAAAATGTTTGGCGTTTGCTTTTTAATGTGCACAATGGTGTGGGCTTTCTTATCTGTAGAGGACGAATCAAATATTAGGACACTGAAATAACTGCATGAAAGTCCTCTGCACGGATAATATTAGTCAAAGGAAGCCAATTCAACGATTCCTTTGCTAAATTTGCAGGTAACGGCAGTGTATTGCAACAATGTTGCAAGTGGGCTGATGAGTGCAAAAGGCTGAAAATCAGATACAGATATCCTAAGAACGAAATGTCGAACATCTGCCTATGGAAGAAAAAATACATCGTAATGCTGGAGCTGATGTGAGAGTGGCATTCCATAAATTACATATTCTATTCAGTACTATACAAACATATTAAAAAGGTAGGGGGCTGTTCTTCATTCTGTTTGTTCTACAAAAAAAAAATCTGGATTTTTTTTTAGAATGTCTTAAAAGTCTTTCATTACTTGGTTGCTTAGGTAAATAACTTTTGAATTGATCAGTATTGTTCAGAGTTTTTTGCATGAAGTTCAAACACAACATCTTTTTCCTTTTCTGCAGGGTGATCATGCCTAACTGAGCGAGCATTTCACAATAATTACTGTACTGACAACCGAAGATGATGGGGAGGACTATTTTTGTATCTTTTCAATGTTTTCACACAGCTTTTGCGTAATACCGCTGTGCCACACCGGGGTTCCATATTCAAGCACTGGGTGAATATAACCTTCATGATCAACATATCGCGGGATGGTAAATGATGACGTTTTAGGACACGAAGCACATGGAGCTTCCTACTGGCACGTTTCAACATGTCATTAATGTGAGACTCCCATTTGAGGTCGCATTGGATGAGAATTCCGAGAAGTTTGATGGTTTTGACAGACTCGAGCTGATGATCTCCTAGTAACACGGGTAACGGTTGTGGCATGTTTCTCATGAAGTTGATTTCCATTGTCGTGCATTTAATAGGGTTTAATTTCATCATGTTAGCATCCGACCAATTTGCCAGATACGAGACAGCCGCTCTCATCTCAGATTGGTCATTCCCGGAGCGGCATTCCACCAGCGCGCAGCGTAATATCATCAATATACTTTTAGGATCGAATGGGTAGTATAGGTTTTGCGTCATTTATCACAGCAAGGAATATGATAGGGCCCAAACGCGTTCCTTGGGGGACACCTGCATTGAGAGATGCCCAGTCGAACAAAGATCCTCTGTAGCGCACACATTGCTGACGTCTTTAGAGAAAGCTTACAATCCATGGTACTTTACACGGGTGGACTCCCATCTGGACGAGCTTCGTTATTGCTGTTGTGTAGTCTATCCGGTCAAAGACCAGATTGCATGGGGTCCAAATTGGGTGCCACATTGCTTGTCACCCATTTCGCTACGAAACTTGCTGCAACCTTGGCAATGTGGTCAGTGAGGGAAACGCAACGGAATTTCTCGAGGGACGGTGGAGTCGTTTTCAAACGGGGAACACAATTTCGCTTTTCCAAACGTACGGCACAGCACCTCCCTGAATTAACGTGTTCATTATGTGTGCGAGTGGTGTGGATAATTCATGGAAAAATTCACGCAAAAACCGGGAGGAAATATTATCAGGACCGCCAGCGACGCTTGTTTTAATTCTCGAAAGTGCTTTCTGAACATCCCAGGGATAGATATCAGGTCACCTTTCACACACCGGTAGGAACGCAGGAAGGTGCTCCATAGTCAGTGGGTCAAACGTTTCTGTTACAGACACAAAGTGGTCATTTATAGCACTGGCGATCAATTCGGTATCTTCAGAATCCAGTCCAGGAATTGAGATCAAAGGTTCATCCCGCCTTCCTCCTGTCATGATACGAATCTGTCTTTACCAAGCAACTGGATTAGATCTTTTCAGCCGTTGCGAGTGGAATAGTAATCAGAATTTGCTGTCGCGATCATTCTCTTCACCCTGTTGCGAAGACGTTTCCAATCATCAACGTGGTTTTGAAGGAAGGCAGTTTGACGACGGTGAATCAATGATTTGATCTCACCTGTAATCCATGGGTTGTCACGAGGATGCACTTTGGTTTTACGAAGAGGGAAATGAGTGTCGATTGTCTCGAGCAGCCTGTCATAGAAAGCGGTACATTGATCGTTGACGTAATTACTCAGGAAAAATTCTGACCAATCCATCGGTCGAAGGAACATATTGCGCTTGTTAGCATTGGTCTGTTGAAGACAGTCTTTGTAGCGTTAAATCTCACCTGGGGACCTTTCAGCATCCATAACAAAGCAGCATGATCGGAAAAGCCCTACAGGGGACTGAAGTTGCACGCTGTTGTACAAGTTGCCGATATTACTTTTATCCGCTGTGTGATCACCTCTCGTTGGGTAATCTACGAACTATTTGAAGCGGTTGTTAAGGAATAAATGTTGCAGATTGAGTCGATTGAAATCACCAAGTACGATGAAGCCGGCATCTGGGTGTTTTGTTGTCAGTACATCGATGGTAGACTGAAGATGGTCTAAAACTTGGGTGGCTAATAGGTTGTTCGGCTGAGGGTAACAGACAACAGCGCAGAAGATGCATGAAACTTCTCGGGGCAGACGTTTCGGACGAACCTGAATCCATACAACTTCAAGGTTGTCAGGAACTGACCCGTCCTCTGGCTGCAATTGATGAAGGTCGTGTTTAATATAGGGCCACTCCTCCACCAGAATGATTGACCCTTGCTTTTGAGGCAATGGTATATCCGGAGATGGATACGTGCTGTGGGGGCATGTAATGTTTGAACCAAGTCTCCGTAACGGCACAGATGTCCACATCATGGTCATGAATAATTGCAAACAGTTCATCGAATTTGTTATTGACATAACGGGCGTTACATAGGAATAAGGAAAGCAACCTAGTGACATTTTCCTGTTTGTCCCGAGTCGTCAATATCTTAATGAGATTGTTGGAATTTCCTCGAGGTTGGCGAATTGGGCTCATTGACTTGTTACGGCGTATGATAGTTTGAACCAGATGGCAATATAAATAGTGTTTCAGCTTACGCCTACCAGTTCGGCAACCACGATGCGTTGGTGTTTTTTTTTTACGTTGTATTCCCAAGAATTTGATTCTGTCTAAAGTAGAAGGAGCAACATCTGTGATCTGTACGGAGCTAATGGTTTTAAGCTGACTGCTGGTGTGGTGCAGAGTTTGTTGGTAGCGGGTGCTTCTTTCAGGGATCAGGGTTGGGGTGTACATCACCGCAACAGATGAGTGGAAGGTTAAAAGTAGCATCTGAGTTTGAATAATATATCGCAGTGGAACTTTCAGATATCCTTTGCGAATCACAGATGTACGGAAGTTCTGATCCGGGGTATGGGGGCAGCCATATTGTATAACATCGTACTCACCACAGTGCAGACAAACAAGAAGGTAAATGAGCACACCTTCGCATAGCTTGTGCACGATCGTCACGGTCATTGTTCACTCCTTTTATGACCATAAAGGGTCATTCTTCTTTCAAAAGGGTTCTCATTCAGCTTGTTCGCACAGCATGAAAGTAATTAAAAAGCCTGGTTCCGTGAAAACTCGGAGGCGAAAGCGTCTCATCGAAATCCAGCAGGGTCACTGAAGTTCAATAAACACACTGATACATAAATGATGAAGTCTTTCTTCAGAAATATTGCACAAAGACCAATGTTTTAGGAGAGCGATTAAGAAGACGGCATCTGCTACAAGCGCGCGTCTTAGTCTTAGTGACGCGGGTGAAAGGGGCTGGTGGAAGAACGCAGCCTTGCTTTACGCGGGTGTCAGTGGGGATCTAGGTTAGGGGAGATCATTGCTGTATCTGACCCGGCCTTTTTGGTTTTCAAGAATTTGGATAACCATACTGAGGAACTTCACAGGACATCCAAGGTGCCCCAGTATTCGCCAAAGACCTTTCCTGCTCATGGCAGTCTTGGCAGACACAAGAGTTGAAGTCGCCGAGGATGATAATCATGTCATCCGTGGCGTGCGTAGGAAGAATTAAATGGTGGAGTTCAGTGTAGAACTTTTCCTTTGTGATGTATTGTTTATTATGAAGGGATAAGCGCATGATGGACATAGGGAATACGGTCAGAGTGGCCTGTTGGAAGGTTTCAAACCTTGCAGGTGATGAAATTCCCTACCATGTGGCCAATACTAGAGAGGCGTTGTCCAGTCTTGAGGCTTGCCAGATTAGTAGAGTGGTAAGTCCGCTCTATGTTCGTTGATGCTATACCTTCATCAGCAGCAAGGCAAACTTTGCTGCTATTATAATACCATAAGCATACCCCATACAACACTCAATGGGATGTACCACAGGCTCATGTGGTGCGCTGGCTGTGGATATTTTATGCTGTAATGTAATACATCATTCGGTACTAGGCCTATAGGTATTATACATATAAAATGCCACAAAATATCCAAATGTACCGCAGGACTTAGATGCCTGACTGTACAAAAAAAAAATCCATATATGGCATAATGGTTACGGATATGCCGTGGTGCTATGGTAATTATGTGTCGTAATTATTGTGTGGTTTTTCCGGAGTAACCGATGTGTGGTAGGCCTACTCCTGTGGCAATGATGTTTGATAGTCTTGTGGCATATTTATGAGATAGTCAAATGGAAAATGATGTGCAGTGCATTAGTCCTGTGGTATTGCCTGCGTATTTCATTTCATTTTTTTTTTCATTTCAATTTATTTTCATATTTCTCACATATATCACAATAACGTATATATAAATACGAAAATTATACAAATCATAAACTAGATGAGACTTCATCTGAATGTACAAAAGTTTGATTTGGTATAAACACAAGGTCTGCATACATGCAAATTGAACTGTGGTCATGATGCGAAAATAATATATGATGGGGCCTGCGTAAAAGCATCAGCTTGTACAGCCGCAGGTCCCGTGATAAATCAGAGTAAGGGAAGTTTAAAATGCAGATTTTTTAACACATACTATAACTGGGGGAGCCGATTGAAACAAACAAAACAAAAATTCCAATCAAATAAGTGTTACTAAATAGAATACAGAAAGGTCACATGTTACAGCAATATTATAACCTACTACAATAGGGACTTTGGTAGAACAACGACTCGGATTGCAGAGAGTCAAGGGGTGTGAAGTATAGATAATGGCGTAACAATATGGGATAATTACATAAGTAGAAGGTGGGATAATAATGAGATTTTTCGTGAATGTAAACAATACATATAAGGGCAATAGAGCTCAGGAGTAACAATCTATCATGGGTCCTAAAACCATGCAGGCCGTTTGACCATGATAACCGACAGCTGTCATGCGCGAGAATTTCGACAATCGAGTGGAACAATAGGTGCTTTAAGAGCGCAACAGGCAGACTGATCAAAAATAGTGTTCATGGTTAGGATCCCGCCGGACTACTAAAAAGGGGTAGACAAGGGGTAAAATAAAGAGCAACGAGTACTATACACTGTGCGTGCCGGAGCTGCTAAGAAGATATTGCTTCAATTTTCGTTTGAATGAGGTAACAGTGGTACAACTAGGGAGTTCGTTGCAATGGGCCCAGTGAACATAATGGTTTTTTTTTCGCGAAAATTGTTCGGGTACGTGGAATGTGATATGCGTAACGCTGACGGGTTGGATAATAATAAACTGTATAATTTCTTTTAAACATTTGGTAAAATACATCTGGTAATTGGCCAGTTGAGAATTCAAACATAAACAGGCCAACGTTATATTGAAATAAGTGGGGAATTTTCAAAAATTTATTACTCACAAAAAGTTCATTCGTGTGTGATAAATATCCAGTGTGATTAAGAATTCTAACAGCACGTTTTTTTTACTAGAAATTACGAATCGATAAGGTTTTTAGAAGCATTTTCCCACGCCAGAATCCCGTAATTACGATAGGGAGATATCAAAATTGAATATAATACTCTGTATTAAAAAAAAAATGTGCTATTGACCTGTGACAGATCAATGTTGTTTATCTTGATAGAGAGAGGTAACACAGGTGGCGAATTACTTAACAACATATAATGAGTTTTATCAATGTTTAAGGATAATTTGATTGCAAAAGTCCAAGATTGAACAGAAACAAGTTCTTTATTTATTCTGTTTATAAGCGCATCAGGATTTTGATGAGAGAAGAACAAATTTGTATCATCTGCAAAACAAACGAAGGAAAGACTTTTAGAGGAGTTCTGGATATCGTTAATATATAAGATAAAGAGAAGTGGGCCTAACAAGGAACCCTGTGGAACACCACAAGAAATCAGTTTTGGTTGGGAGTCGTGACCGTGGATACTTACAAATTGTTTTCTATTTGTTAAATAATTAGTGAACCATTCTAGCGCCCTTCCACGAATTCCGTAATGGTATAACTTGTAAAATGAAATATTATGATCTATTGTATCAAACGCCTTGGAGAAGTCAAGAAAAACACCGATTAGACAGTATGAGAAACATCATCTATAGCATGAGCTATCTTATCAATAAACTTGAGTAATGCGTGAGTTGTACTATGTTTTTTTCCGGAATCCCAATTGAGATTCAGTAAATATTTTTGCCTGAAGGAGAAAATTTAGGGTATATTTAGTCTTTCGAGTATCTTTGAAAAATAAAATTTTAAAAGAGAAATGGGGGGATAACTATTAACAAGGTCTTCTCGCCCTTTTTTTGAAAATGGGAACAACTCTGGCTACTTTCATTTTATGAGGAACTTATACCACTAGATAAAGATTGGTTAGAAATAAAAGTAAGAGGAGAAATTATTTCATGGATTACATTTTTTACCCCAAAAAATTGTGATTCCATCATATCCCGAACTTTTTTCGTTATTTAACCTATCAACAATCTTTATTATTTCTTCTTCAACAATGGGTACAAAAAATAAAGATTCCATATTCCTATCACCCAGAAAAGAGTGAAATTCCCGCTGTGCTTCAGGGATTTTATCGGCCAGATTTGACCCAATGTTTAAAAACAAAATCATTAAAAACTTCGGCGATATCTGTGGGGTCATCAATACGAACATCGTCCTCTTGAATATAACTAGGAGCGTTATTATCAGTATTACATTTCAACGCTTGGTTTATCACCCTCCACGTACCCTTCATATCATATTTACATTTGTCGAATTGATTCATAAAATACATCCGTTTACCTGACCGTAGTGAAGAGGTGAGGATATTGCGATACTGAATATATCGGGATTATTTGTAACTGTGGGTATTTTACGATGTTTATAATAAAGTTTGTTTTTCTTATTGATTGATTGATTGATTAATGATTTTTAAAGTAATTTTGTAACCCATGACTGCCGAGGTACTTTTTTATGACTTGTTTTAGAGAATTTTCGACAAGGGATAGCAATATTAAGCTGAGTTAACAAAATATCTATAGAAATATCCAAGGATAAATTTACGTCATTTTTATTATAAACAATCGACCAATCAACGAGTTTCAACCTTTCCCTAAAACTATTTATGTTTGAGTCTGACATAACATGAAAACCGGAATTATTGTGCACTGTCAGCCAGAGTGTGGATGTTACCAATAAGTGCATACACAGGAAAATGATCAGAAACATCCATAACTACAATACCAGGTGAAATATCAGAAAATGACTTATTAACAAATATATTATCTTTTACAGTAGAAGAGATGTCAGTGATTCTTGTAGGTCTTCTTATGAGAGGAATAAAAGACTTAGACAACATTTGATTACGAAACTCTTGACAATTATAATTATCACAATTTAACAGATCTAAATTAGAATCACCCATAAGATGACATGTTTTAATTTTGAAATACTTATTCGACAAAATACCGTGGAGTAATTCACCAAATTCAGTAAAATTAGAGTTTGGTGGCCTGTAAATTTCTCAGATAAGTACATTTCCTTTATTTGGTGCTTTTATCCCAATAAAAATACGTTCAAAGAATTCTGTCATAAAACTGAACTCCTCTAGTAACCGATGGTTTAATTTTTTGTTACATAAAAACCAACTCCACCTCCTTTCTAACACAATCTATTGTTTGTAATCAGTTTGAATGAATCAATATGCAATAAAGAGGAAGGTGACTTCTCCTGTAACCATGTTTCACTGAGGCCGATGACACCATGTGTGACTCGTAATCGTAATTCATCAATGAATAAAAGAAATTGATCAAAATGTTTGTTTAAGCTCCTTATATTAAAATGAGAAACAAAAATTTGATTTGGGTCAGAATGGGATAATGAAATGAGATCTTTTTCTAAACAGTAACTTGTAGAGAACATGTGAGGTGGAATATCATTTGGAACAAAATCAAGTTTTAATTCATCGGATTCTGTGGTTGAAAAAAAATTCTGAAACAGAATTTTCACCGTTCTCATTATTTGTAATGGTTACAGAACTTTCGCTTTCCAAAGACTGAACATCTACAAAAGTATCACTCATATCCATTGTGATCCGTTGGGAAATGTAACATAATGTAGAGCAATGTTACATGGGCGTCACGGGGGGGGGGGGGGGGGGGGTGCGTTGGGTGCGAACGCAACCCCCTTCAGGCCCTTAAAAAAAATCACCACTTCAGTCTGAGAGCGACTTCAACGCCGGACGCTAAACAATCATTCTTGTTTTTTATTGTTTTATTTTTTCATTTTGCACCAGGGACAAAAAAATTCGTGGGCAAAAAACAATTCGCACCCCGGGCTCTGGCAGCACTGATTTTATACATATCTACTAATATTCTACAGTGTTTACTATTTTATATCCGTACTGTACATCCGTACGGTACGGAGCACGTCTTGTTGTACACGTTTGCATGTACGTGTGCTACTTACAAGTATGTAGGGTCTATGTACAGCATGTTACCTCTGACCAATCCATATTGATAATGCGAGCCTAAGTGCGAGCCTTCGCCTCATTAAAAAAAAAATGGAGGGGCAAGTATATCATTTTGCCCACCCCCTCCCATGATTCTAGAGACGAGAAGATTTTCTTGATTTTTTGACAGAAAAAAAAGTTGCCCCATAAAAACATTGGAGGGGTAAGCATATTATGATTTTTCCCCTCCCCCATAATCAATAATTCCCAAGATGAGAAGATTTTTCTTGCCTTTTGACAGAAAAAAAATTGCCCCTATGATATGGGAGGGGCAAGCGCACCATTTGCCCCATCCCACATAATTATAATTCCCGAGATGAAAAGATTTTTTTGCTTTTTTGTTAGAAATCTGTCCAATTATTTCATACAAATTGTGCACCAGGTGGCAGGTTGCTGAATTTCAATTCTAAAAAAGCAAAGTCTCTCGCGTGTGGGAGGGGGATACCCCTTCCCACACCCTCCCCCGTTCGGTCTATTTTCCATGGACTTAATACACCTATAGATTGACAGATTTACAACTGTTTCATCGAAAGTGTGCACCAGATCTGAAGTTCCGTCGTGAGGGAAGGGATATTATTTCCTTTCAATTAACCCTTTCCCACTGGCATAGCAAGGGGGGGCGATGGGGCAGTCGCCCCCCACCCTAAGATTTTGACCTGGGATTTTGGAAGGCGAAAAAAAAAATCTGATCGAATATGAGAGAGGTATCTTGCCACCCTCCCATTGCCTTGTCCCTTCTATAGACTTAGTACACTAAATATGGGGAATGACAATTTCCGAATTTTCCACAAAAAGTGTGATTCAGATCGCGTTATTTCGATTCAAAAACTCAAAAGCTCCGTCGAGTGGGAGGGGGTATCCCCCTCGCACATCCTCCCCAAAAACTCTATACCTCATTATACTTTGTACATACACAGAGATGATGCACACTCGGAATAAGAGCCATTAACACCTCAATGACAAAAACAAAAACTGTTTGTTTACATTTTTATTTTTGGGAGGGGGTTTGCACAAGATCGCTGAATTTCAGGTCTGAAAATACAAAATCACCTTCGTGTAAGAGGAGAAATGCCCCTTATGTACACCCTCGTGTACATGCATTTTCTGTTTGATTGCTTAACAGACTGCGCTCATAATATTCATTGTAAGAATTCATACAAGAAGTTTATTTAAATTATACCATTTTATGGGCAAATTGTTCAATAATAATTTACATCAAAATGTACTGCTACCTTAAACAAGTGGGACTGTTTCAACTTTCAAATCGATGAAACACGCAAAAACCTGCATCAAAGTGCACCATTCACAACATCAGAATACAAAAAGTTCTCACCATGGGAGGGGGACATCCCCTCCCACACCTTCCCCCTCGGTCACTCCGCTCGCTCTTGCTTGATCTCGTTCATGATATTCAGTGTAAATATTAAAACAGGGAGTTTATTTGGATGATACTATTTTATAGACAAATTGTTCAATAACAATCTAAATCAAAATATACTGCTACCTTACACAAGTGGGACTGTTTCAAGTCGATAAAACACGCTAAAACCTGCATCAAATTGCGCCATTTACAACATCAAAATGAAAAAGTTTTCACCATGGGAGGGGGACACCCCCTCCCACACCCTTCCCCCTCGCTCACTCCGCTCGCTCTTGCTTGATGATATTCAGTGTAAATATTAAAACAGGAAGTTTATTTGGATGATACTATTTTATAGACAAATTGTAATAATAATCTAAATCAAAATTTACTGCTACCTTACACAAGTGGGACTGTTTCAAGTCGATAAAACAAGCAACATCAATACATGCATCATATTGCGCCATTTACAACATCAAAATGCAAAAAAGTTCTCACCGTGGGAGGGGGGACAACCCCCTCTCACACGCTCCCCCCTCGCTCGCTCCGCTTGCTCGGGCTCGGTCGCGTTTATGGCATCAGTGTAAGAATTGATACAAGAAGCTTTATATTTAAATGATATCATATGGGCACATTGTTCAACAACAATTTACATCAAAATGTACTGCTACCTTAAACAAGTGGGACTGTTTCAAGTTGATAAAACAAGCAAATACATGCATCAAATTGCGCCATTTACAACATCAAAATGCAAAAAGTTCTCACCGTGGGAGGGGGACACCCCCTTCCATTCCATACCCTCCCCCTCGCTCACTCCGCTCGCTCTTGCCTTAATAAACACTGAAAGTCTGGGGATTGACAGCTTCCTAAATTCCAGATGTCTGTCAAAAAAAACTTGTTACAGATGTCAAAACGCACCCCCCCCCTTGAAAAAAAGCTGGTATAGCCCCTGATGTAAGACCAGGGAGGTGTTAGAAAAGGAGAGACAACTCTTCGTAATTCATGCAAACACATGTTTTGTTTCAAAGCGTTACAATGGGATGTCTAGCATTCCACTATACGCTTTGAAGTCATGCGCTGCACCGCTCTAGTTGCAAGGCGAAGTTCGGAGACGAAGAACGCATTTCACCTTTCGTTGAATTACAAGCTTTATTTCCCCGTAAAATTTTAAATGAAATACTCGAATTGATTAAGAGTAGTTTAGGAAAGAATTCAATATTATAAACATGTATTTCTAGTTTCTTCGTAATGCGCAAATTGAAATAAAAAAAAAAATTAGGCCATCTTAAAAACCTAATATTTTTCTATAATGCGCACATTTCCGCATGTTAGTTTCTATCCTTTAATCTGGGATATTTTGATCTTTCAAATAAAGTTCTCCGCTGAAGCGTGCACCAGCGTGCTTTTAAACTATTTGCTGTTAAAATTGTCAGTTTTACACTGCATTTTGATTCGCTGCTCCAATTCAAGGTACACAAATTCATTGTTGCCATCACATTGAAAGAGAGAGAGCGAAATGCAGTAGGGGCAAGTATTTCTAGATGTGAGAGCGCTAGTCCCGATTATTGATGCTCTCTTTTGTCAAAGCACCTGATTTCCACCTGTAGTTAAGCGCATAACTTCTCGGCGGTGCCGCGCATGACTTCAAAGGAGAGCAGGAGTTGTCTCTCCTTTTCTAACACCTCCCTGGGTAAATATGAGAACATAGGGATGCATAGGTCCATCTGGTGTGAATGACACTTCCGTACGTTCAATTAGAAATTGCAAACATGTGACCTCCTTAAGAGCAGACGTGCACACTTGGCGTTGCTAATAAATACAAAGATGAAACATTCAAACATCAATGTAGAGACAAACGAAAAAATAAGCATGTACAACACTGGCTCTACCTTTGAGCACATCACTAATGATAATAAAGTGACAAAGAATATCAAAGTATACATTTCTTTCGAGTCATGAGATATCGACAGCCAACACACCCTCCTCTCCCTCGTGCGATTTACAATCGCAGAATTAAGTTTTGGTCCATAATATGAAATAAGTTACTAAGATTCAATTATCACAGTTAATGATAAAGTTCATTAAGTAGTACATAGCGGCATAGAAAAGAAATGTCCACACCCCTCCAAAAGAGGGACTTATTACATTATACCTTGTACATATAGCATGTACTTAGAGCAGCATGAGTTTAGAGCATGGAGTGAGTACTCCGGTAGTCGTGGAAGAAAAATGTAGTATATAAATACACTCAATTCTGGCATTCTCCCTACTCAACCACTATAGATCAGAACACATCTGAGACAGAGAGAGAGAGAGAGAGAGAGGGAGAGAAAGAGAGAAAAAAAAGCAGCAGCAAATCTGTCCGGATAATTATGAAGGACAAATAGGTAGTATTTTCTGTTGAAACGTTATAAGCCTACTGCTTTTATGAAAAAGAAATAAAGTTTATTTAAGAAGTAATGTGACAGAATGTCCTCAAAAGAGGAAGACTAATTCTTATAAACCATTAACATTTAAACAATTTAATACAATATATATGATCGTGCTGATGTTCAGATTAAGAATGAAAAAGGACAACTTGACGTTTGTTCCATATACCCAGCTTACGATACAATATCTACCCCCCCCCCCAAAAAAAATGCCTTAAACATACTTATTATGACGGTCTTTCCTTTCTGAGAGAAGCAAAAACAGAGAACGCCGGAATACATGTACTAGTACACGCACACGATTGAACTTCAGTGAATCGTTGCGTAAATCACCCGAGAGCATCCTGACCCACACTAGTCCATGGGCCAGGCCAGATATTGGTACCACCTGAGGTGGCAAAACCTTCTTGGTGTCATTTTGTTTGTCGGGCATAGATATGCTTATCAAGCTATGATAGCATTTCCAAATGAGTAGCTTACTCATAATAAATGAATTTTTAACCAATTTGGTCTCCTTGTTATATCCCTATACTTCTGAATCGAAACTAACCGCTATACAAAGAAGAGCACTCTCTTCTGCATGTTCACAGGTGTTCTGTTGTAAACGCGGTGCGCTTAGTCTTTATTCAAGGAAGCGAAGGGAATATCCAAAGCTTATGATGTCCACAGAGCTTAGTCTTTATTCAAGACGGCGAAGGGAATATCCAAAGCTTATAATACAGTGTATATCCCTTTATCTAAAAACAACAACAACAACAACAAAGCAATTCCTCGTGAATTTTACCGTATTTTTCAATTATTTACCATTTTCCGGTGAAAACGCTTCGGTGAAAACGCTAATACCACGCCAATGTCGCTTTATTTCCATCCAACAATGAAAGATAATGCAAAAACAATGTACCGGTACACTACAATACATTATAATAAATAATATTGTAAATGAACAGAGTGATTTTTATTTAAAACTGATGTATTTGTTGAGAGGGTAGTATAAAAACAGTATAGATAATCCCTTTTATTAGGAACTTTAGATATGATAACGGTACATTGTTCTAGATAAAGACTAAGCGCACCGCGTGACAGCTGTGGACATCATAACCCTTTGGATATTCCCTTCGCTGCCTTGAATGCAGACTAAGCGCACCGCGTTTACAACAGAACACCTGTGGATACACAGAAGACAGCGCTCATCTTTGTATAGCGATTAGTTTCGATTCAGAAGTATAGGGATATAAAAACGAGACCAAACTGGTTAAAAATTCATTTATCATGACTAAGCTACTCATTTGGAAATGCTATCATAGCTTGAGAAGCGTATCTATGTCAGACAAACATAATGATACCAAAAAGGTTTTGCCATCTCAGGTGGTACCAATAACCCATTTTTCGGGTCTTGGCCCATGGACTACACCGAATACACGCAGTCACAGCTCAGCCACCAAACTCGCAACCCCCGCAAGCAACAAGCCTGTTTCTAAATCAAAATGGCCGTCGGTCTACTTCTCCGACCCGTAACCGATGCACGTTTCAGTAGAACATCAAAATATTAAAGCAATTTATCGATACAAAGTTATGATTCAATTCTTTTTCACTACTGTAACAATAGTTATGTGGGTATCATCATCACCTTTGAATACGATTATAGCCAAAGAGGTGTAAAACAATTACAATAAAAGGTGCTGTGGTATAATTTATATAATTGTAGGGTAGGGCCCTACTTCTAGCTCATCACAGAAGCAGTGGATCTGAGACTCTGATTTACAATAAGGAATGCGTAACGGAACACAGTGGTCCGTTAACCGATAAACCTGGGTTTGTTTTATCCGACGAAGGGGAAAACTGAGCTCCTCTCAACAACAACAAAATGATCACCAAATTCATGAAAACTCTGAAGAAAGCAACCAAATGTTACCAGAAAAAAGATCAGGCCATTTTTTAATATGAATACAACGAGTCAAATTTAAATGGTCCGTTTAACCCCAACTTTCCTCTCTCAAATCCTAATTAACTCCAGCTTTGTTAAAAAAAAAGTGAAGAGTCAAATTGTCTGAGGACGCAGGGACACAAGGAAAAAAGGATGGAATAATCGTATGTTTATAAATCATACAACTTACTATTTTCATGTTGGGCTTCATTCTTCCATGCAGGAGGGCACTGCTGTGGACTCTGCCTTGCTAGCTTTGAATGCCACAGATCTGGACACTCCGGCCAACGGTGCCCCATTCACGTTCCAGATTGTACGGGGCAATGATAACGGGGAGTTCAGCATGGCCGGAGGCAACGTGCTGCGCAACCGCATCGCCTTCAACAGGGACGTGGAATCGCAGTACAATCTCACCATCGAGGTGATGGACAGTGGCCGACCCGTGCTATCCTCGCTGGTTTACGTTGCGGTCATCACAACTGTGGCCAATCAGATGAACATGCCGCAGGTCGTCTCTCCACTTTGGATCACCATAATTTCCTTCGTGGACACTTTTCCTGGTGGCTACATTGGAGAGGTCACTGCCACAGACAGAGATCCTCATGACATCCTCACATTCGGCCTTCTCAACAACAACATCCATTTCAGTATCGGTGAAAAAACCGGGCATATTATTGCCATGCCCGACCTTGATCAGGGCTACTACTCAATGAAGGTCAAAGTCAGCGATGGGCACTTCACCGTCTATGCTGAAGTGAAAGTGGCTGTGCAACAGCTTTACCAGGTCACCCTTGACAACAGCTTTACAATTACATTTGCAAACACGTCGCCTGCAGATTTTCTCCATAATTTGTTCTCCTTCATGTACACAGTTGCCCTCCAATTCCGTGTAGACTCCCTCACGAATGTAATCCTCATCACCATCCACGAGTCAGCAGAGAACCACGCCAACACGGATGTCGTCTGCGCCGTCCAGCGCGGACACCAACCTGGCAAATACTTTAAACCAAAACAGATCCAAAAACGAATTGGGGAACTGAGTGAAGCTCTAAATGATCTTATCAACCTTGAGGTGGTTTCATTAGTCAGTGACGTATGTAAACCTCAGTCCTGCAAATTGCACTATGCCTGCCAAACTAAGGTCACCATGAATCATTCCACCATTTTCACCTTATCGACCACTGATGAGAGCTTTGTGTTTTCCAGACATCACCGTGATCATATTTGTTTCTGTGAAACAGGTATCGTTGACCAGATCAATCGTCACACTGAAATGGTGAAAATAACCCGTTGTTGCTTTGCCCTATCATGTGGATGAGCATGAGCAAGGGCGCCGGAAGTGAGGGGGGGGGGGGCAGGGGGCACTTGTCCCCCCCCCCCCAAAAAAAAAAAAAAAAATATATATATATATGTATATATATATATATATATATAAAATAAATAAATAAATAAATAAATGAATAAAATAAAATAAAATAATAATTGAATAAATACATAAATATTTTTGTTTGGGGGGGGGGTGGGGGGGTGGGGGGGGGGGGGGCAAAACGGGTTTTTGCCCCCAAAAGTGCCCCCTGTAACAAATAATCAATTATCTAACGGCCAAAATGAACAATATGAACAATAAAGGCAATTTTTTGTTCTAAAATTGTCAATTTCATAACTGAAAATGCCAAAAAAAATCATAATACATTATTAATATAAATTGATATGATATCTATACACTAATTTCTACTTGAGTAGATTTAGTGTATTGATGGTAGCCTCGCGTCCTCGAGGGTGCCCCCTGAAACATACCTTTGGTAAACCTCAAATTTCCCCTTTCTTCTATGCTTTTTAGCAATATAAGAATAACTTTTATTGCTCGAACAATGCGATCTCGTTTTTTATTTTAATGATAACATTTCAGACGAATCGCAAAGTGAAAGTGGCTCGCTCGCTCTCGCTCTACATATAGGAAAATGAACAATTTTCATAAGTTATGATCATAGTCCTTCGCATGATTTTTTTTACTACGTTTAATTCCCTAGAAATTTGAATTGAAATTTTCTGTAAACACGGCTTTTATACTCTGTTTTTACAAAAAAAAATCCCTACCGTGATACCCCCCTCGCCGATTATCTTACACCGTGACATAATGTACATCTTACACCGTCACATAATGTACCCCCGTATGTAATACTTGTAGTCCTTCACACTAAATTTATTTCGCCATGTTTAATTCCCTTTGCTTTTTAATGCTCTATAAACGCGACTTTTGTAGTCTGTTTTTACTGTTTACTGTTTTTTATTTAAAGTCCCTACCGTGGGAGGGGGGTATCCCCCCTCCAAAAACCCTTCCCCCCCCCCCCCTCGGTCGCTTCGCTCACTCGCCGAGGATCTCACACCGTCACATTTAATGTACCCCCGTTTGTTCTAATCATAGTCCTTCGCACTAATTTTTTTTTCACCATGTTTAGTTTTCTAAAAATTTGCTTTTAATTACTCTGTAAACGCGACTTTTGTACTCTGTTTTTACAAAAAGTCCCTACCGTGGTACCCCCGCTCGGTGGCTTCGCTCCCTTGCCCAGAATTTCACACCGTCACATAATGTGCCCCTTTTTTGCCTTCCGGCGCGCATGAGCATGAGAATCTGACCTTCCATTCTTCTAAATACCCACAACCCTTTTGATCAAGAGCAATCCTGAGAATACTTGAAAGTGATGAATCGTGCACAAAACCGGTGACATATATAATCCCGTTTGAATAGGAGGAAACAGAAATCACCCCTCTTGCATTTTTTATAACATTATGGCCTTACTCTACCTTTTCCCCCATCAATGTCGATAGTATGTTCTCTGAGCAAAACTCTCATGGCGTTTTTTTTTAACAACTGAAGATAATTTTAAAATGTTTTCGTTAAGTCTTTCCGATGATATGGGAAAGGCTGCAACAATGTTGTGTGTAGTATAGTAAAGCGGTCTCCTTAGGAGGATGTATAGAAAATTAAACCTGAAATTTGTCAAGTATAGTCTGTACCAAGGTATAAAGTGTCCTGAATGACTTTTCTTTCTTCTGCAAAACTTCGAAAGACTCGTGCGTTAGCACTACCAAGAGACCGCCATCGACCCCCAAGGCACGGCCGACCATCACCGCCGAACGTACCCAAAGGCCCATCTCCAGCAGACCATGCGCGAGCAACCCATGCCACGTGAACATGCGATGTGAAGACGTGGACAGGTCGGACTACATCTGCACTTGTCAGGACAACTCACACTCCTGCTTTCGTAAGTCTGGACGTCTGCCACCAAGGGAATGTCTCCATGGATGGGGGAAATGTTCCCATGGATGGCGGGAATGTTCCCATGGATGAGGGAAATGTTCCCATGGATGATGGGAATGTTCCCATGGATGACGGGACTGTTCCCATGGATGGGGTAAAAGGTTGATTATAAATGCTACACAGCTCTCCAGCCAAGCAGGGGTCCTGCAATCATGGAAAACCTGGAAAAGTTGTGAATATTTAAAAAACAAACATTGTTCGAGGCCTTGAGAAGTCATTGAATACGGAAAAATTAACAAAAAGTCAGGAAAAGTCCTGCCAAGTGATTTTGCATGATTTTTCCCCATTTCAGTGATATCCAAACTATAGTTTTTCCCGGCCAATTTCGCACTTTTTTCAGTCTAATTCGTAATTGCTGCATTCAATTTAGCACAATTTAGCCTAGATGGCATGTTCGGTATTTCAATTGTATAATCTTTTCATTCAAATTCATTTTGGAGCATTCAAATTACCTTTAACATCAATCGAATCAGCACTTTTTCAGTTCAAATTCGTAAGACAAGCACCATTTTGAAAATCGTTCATTCAATTTAGCATGATATAGTCACGTGATCACGTATACGCTGCGCTCGTTCATTCGAATTCATTCTTGGGCATCCAATTTCGCATTTACTACAGTCAATTTAGCAGACACGTTTATGCTTTCAGTCCTTTTTTTCATTTTCATTCATCATAGGTATTGTTTACAAGCATCATAACATTTCATATTTTCGTATTCATTCCTTATTCTGATATTATCTTTGCAACAGTAATTTCAAAATACAATGTATGTGTATGTGTCTAAAATGTTTGATATCATTATTTCATTCACAGATACATTAAGTTTGCTTTGACATTAATTGGGAGAAGGAGGTTTATTTACATCGTGATTATTTCTTTCATCTACAGGTTTCATTATTTTCATTTGGTGGGTGCTATGATATATTGCGTTAATCATCATTAGGAATAAAGTTCTTGGATCGGCTCTAGCCATCAATTTGTCAAGGTTATTGCCCTCAAATGCTTCTATGATTTTTTCCCTGTCTTCTTGAGAGATACACCTGTATCTAACTCGTGCTGCCATGACTGGACATAAGAAAGTGAAGTAAATCTATGGTACTGGTGCATGTATAGTTCTGATAACATGTATGAAAGAAGAGGGGCGTTACAGAACAACAAACTTAAGTTATTTATGGTCAAAGATACCTTTACTATATACTTAACAGTGTGTGGATGAAAAAAAAATCACATTTAAATACATATAAGTCACGGTTCTCACCTTTTCAAAATAGAAATAACATTACGCCAATTTGAATGAACATCCCACATAGCAGACTGACGTCATAAAGACGTCTTAATTTGGTCGCAACTGGTAAAACTGGTCGCACGTCATAGAATTACCAGAAAATGACGTGATTTCAGCGTCTTTTTGCAACGTAATTATCACGTCATGTTAGGGACCTCGTAATGACGTAAAGTTTAAGTCAGTTTTTCGTCATGTGTTTTACCAATTGTTAGTAACGTATTAATGACGTAAAATTTACGTCAATTTTGCTACGTATTTTTCAATTCAAATTAACGACGTATTAATGACGTAAGATCTAAGTTGCTTTGCGACGTATTTAGCACGTCATGAAAACGACGTAATAATTACGTCAAATTCACTTTGTTTTGCGACGAATTCCTGACGTCATATAAGCGACATATTGATAACGTGAAATCTACATTAGTTTTAGGACATATTCATGACGTCATATAAGCGACGTACAGAAGACGTAAAATTTAGGTCAGTTTTGAGTGTATTCTTCACGTCATATTCACGCCGTATAACTGCTGTTAAATTGACATCGCTTTGCAACGTATTTTCGACGTTATATTAGCGACTAATTCATAATATAAAGTTTACGAAAGTTTTGCGATGTACTTACGACGTCATATAATTAACGTATTACTAGACGTAAAATTTAGGACTATTTATGACGTCATATTAACACCGAATAAATGACGTCAAATTTACGTTTCTCTTTCAGGTGTTTTTCACGTCATCCTAGCGATGTATACCCTGATACTAGAGACACGTCAGAATGACGTCAATTTGAAGTCATTAAAGCCGTCTTTTTGGCATAAATAATCACAAAAATCGACGCCATTTAGACGTCTAATAAGCTGACGTAAAAAAAATCGCATTTCTGCTCATATGGAAGACATCTAAAAGACGTCATATTTGTGACGTCTTTCTGACGTCTTGATGATCATACAATGACTCCATAAGGACGTGTAAATCTCTAATTTAAAGACAAGATCTGACGTCAAAAAACGCCTTTTTGACGAAAATAAACAAAATGGAATCATATAGATGTTTTAAAACTGACGTGAAATGTGTCATATTCTGCTCAAGTTGAAGTAGTCCGAAAGACGTCATATTTGGTGGTCATATATTATAGAGAGTTCTTAATGACGTGTAAATTACGTGTAAACGACATGTTTAAGACGTTATTCTGACGTGATATTTTGTCTTTCAAGTAGTAATCTGAACGTCATTAAGGCGTCTTTGTCCGACCACCTAGACGTCAGACAGACGTCACAAATATGACGTCTTTTTGACGTCTTTCATTTGAGCAAAGATACGACATTTTGACGTCAGTCTAAGACGTTTAAATGACGTCCATTATCTTTGTTTATTTACGTCGTTAAGACGACATATTAAACGTCTTTATGACGTCTAAATATGACGTCATTTTTACGTTCTCCATTTGAGCAAAATGACGTATTTTTGTCGACAGTTTACGACGTCTTTCTAACGACAGCGCAGACGTAAAATAGACGTCGTTCTGACGTGTAGTCCAAGTGTAGAAGTAGTCCAAAAGACGCCATATTTGGTGGTCATATAGAGAACTCTTAATGACGTGTAAATTACCATTTTAAAGACAAGATGTCACGTCAGAATAGCGTCATTTACACGTCGTTTGCACATCAATTCATGCCTTTCTAAAGTATATTTGTAAAGAAAACAAGAAAGACGTCCTAAAGTCGCCTTTTTGACAAAAATAAACAAATGAAATGGACGTGATTTTGATGTCATCTTTAAGTTGTGACCGCAAGGCTAAGTAGTATCTCATTCCAAGATGTAATCAAGGTGTGAGTAACTCAAGGTACAACCATGATACGAATCTAACCTACTCTACTCCTAATGTCCTAAATCCTGTATCCACGTCTACCACCTATTATATATAATATATATAATTGCAACATTGTTGTGTCACGTTCATATATACGGGCAAAAAGTTGTAATGCTTAATGACATAATTACTAAACTAGTTCACAATATGTAGGTCCAACTGAAATAGAAAATATGTGCTCATAACACAAGTTGAAAGTTTGAATAACGTAACAAAAGAGTGTACAATTTCTTACAATTTTATGATTATGACCAGAAAGTTTATTTTTTCAGACGTGAACAACGACCTCGCTTTTTTGACCTACTTTTATTTTCTTTCAGAATAAATCTTGATTATTATTGCTTTTTTAGCATGCATAAGACTTTTGCAAGTAACGGTATGCTGCACACCTACCACATCCAAAACACACAAGCACATAAACACACAAACACATATGCAGGTACATAAACACACAACACCCACAAGAACACACACACACACACACACACACACACACACACACATACACATAGACACGCACACCAAGTGCATGGAAGATGCAATCATCGCGCTGTCAGGCGCCCGTCGAGTTATCGGTATACAAGAAAAAAAACAACAATAACTGCAACATTGCTCATGTAAGATTCTGTACTTTTGTCCAGGCTTGGTATGGAGCTAGGACACTATGTATTGCTAAAATACCATCATTCAAACGTGCAATGATATATTATATCAGTTTCCTATGAATTTGCATCTTATAAAACTCGTCAGTAGCGTTTATAACTCTGATGTGATGCTCGATGTTCCATCTAAATGAAAAGATCTTGAATTTGGTTAATATCGGGTAAAGTGGCTTTCTTTTGATTATTTACCATTAGGGCCTAAAAATGAAGTTGTCTTTCGCCAAATGACAACACACAATAAAACAGTCTTTTCACAACGCTTCAACCAATGTATATATTACTTGAGAATCGGAGTTATGGGTTGATTTGTTTTTCTCTCTCTGAAAATAGACATTTGGTTCTGCTGATATAATAAAGTTTATGCGGATTAAGTGCTATCATAGCTCCATTTTCTCATAACTTTCTAAATATATACAATATTCTTTTGTGTGTGTTTATACGATTGCACGACTTCGAGACAAGAAATCATGAATTACTTCCTTGAGTGTAAGTCGACGACAAATGGTTTGTACACATTTAAACTCATGAACCTAACCGAAAATCTGATACCAATAAATGCCAGTTGGAACTTGGCTTCTGATGGTTTCTACATCGATCATGAATTTTCATAAAAATATGCATGCAATTATCGTGTATGATATCTTTGAAGTGTATCTTATTAAAATTTATAGAAATTAAACACAATGATTATAGTCCCAATAATTTTTTTTCTTCAAGATGTGTGAAATATCGTGCAGCTAGAAACCAAATAACGACATACTGAATTTGTAATCATGATGGAATGGAAATGATTTTTTTAGCAACATAAAAGAGAATATGTAATTTGGAAAATATTGGAAATAGAAAAAAGACATCAAAATACTTCTAAAGTTAAAATTGAATATGTTACATTTTTATAGTTAGATCAAATTTCATAATGATATTAATATAACATGACTTTTTACCAGTCTTAATGCTTGTGACTGGTCGTAGACTGGTCGTAACGACGTCATATGATTCGTTACTGTGTCGATCATGTACATGTTTGCATGTACGTGTGCTACTTACTAAGTATGTAGGGTCTATGTACAGCACGATACTTCTAACCAATTCAGCCCAAGTGCGAGCCTTAGCCTCTTAAAAAAAAAATTGGAAGGGCAAGTATATCATTTTGCCCACCCCCCATAATTCCCGAGACGAGAAGTTTTTCTTGCCTTTTTGACAGAAAAAAAAAAGTTGCCTTCATAAAATAGTTCGAGGGGCAAGCGCACCATATCTGTCCCACCCCACATGATTATAATTCCCGAGATGAAAAGATTTTCTTGCTTTTGTTGCTAGAAATCTGTCCAATTATTTCACCCAAAGTGTGTACCAGATGGCAGGTTGCAGAATTTCAATTCTAAAAAAGCAAAGTCTCTCTCGTGTGGGAGGGGGATACCTCTTCCCACACCTTCCCCAATTCGGTCTATTTTCCATAGACTAAAATGCACCTATAGATTGACAGATTTACAAATGTTTCATCGAAAGTGTGCACCAATTCTGTCACTTTACTTAATAAAAAAAAAATGCAAAAGTTCCGTCGTGGGGGAGGGAATATGATCTCCTTTCAATTATTAATTAATCTTTTCCCAATGGCGTGGGGGGGGGGGCGATGGGGCAGTCCCCCCCCCCCCCCCCAAGATTTTGACCGGGGATTTGGAAGGTGAAAAAATATAATCGAATATGGGGGAGGTATCTTACCACCCTCCCATTGCCTTGTCCCTTCTATAGACTTAGTACACTATGGGGAATGACAATTTCCGGATTTTCCACAAAAAGTGTGCTTCAGATCGCTTAATTTCAATTCTAAAAACTCAAATGCTTCGTCGAGCGGGAGGGGGTATCCCCCTCCCACATCCTCCCCCTAAACTCTACCTCACTATACTTTGTACATACACAGAGATTATGCACACTCGGAATAAGAGCCATTAACATTGCACCGGATAAAAAAAACTATTTGTTCAAATTATTATTTTTGGGAGAGGGCTGCAGAAAATTCAAGTACAGTTGTATTGCACCAAAGTTTTGCACCAGATCGCTCAATTTCAGGTCCGATTATAAAGAATTAATACAAGAAGTTAATTTAAATTACATCACTTTTTAGGCAAATTGTTTAACAATGATTTACATCAAAATGTACTGCTACCTTCGTGGGACTGCTTCAAGTCGATAAAACACGCAAAAACCTGCATAAAATTGCACCATTTACAACATCAAAATGAAAGTTCTCTCCGTGGGAGGGGGACAACTCCCTCCCACACCCTAAACCCTTGCTCGCTCCGCTTTCTCGAGCTCGGTCGCGTTCATGACATTAGTGTAAGAATTAATACAAGAATTTTGTTCAAATGATACGATTCTGCAGGCAAATATATTGTTCATGAACAATTTACATCAAAATGTAGTGCTACCTTAAACAAGTGGGACTGTTTCAAGTCGATAAAACACGCAAAAAAAAAAACCCTTCATCAAATTGCACCATTTACAACATTAAAATGCAAAAAGTTCTCACCGTGGGAGGGGGTGTCCCCCTCCCACACCCTCACCCTCGCTCACTCCGCTCGCTCTTGTTTCGTCGTGTTCGTGATATTCAGTGTAAATATCAAAACAGGAAGTCTATTTTGATGATACTATTTTATAGGCAAATTGTTTAACAATAATCTACATCAAAATATACCGCTACCTTAAACAAGTGGGATCGACTGTTTCAAGTCGATAAAACAAGCAAAAACATGCATTAATTTGCACCATTTACAACATCAATATGCAAAAACTTCTCGGCCTGGAAGGGGGACACCCCCTCCCACATCCTCCCCTCTTGCTCACTCCGCTCGCTCCTGCTTGGTCGCGTTCATGATATTCAATGTAATTATTAAAACAGGAAGTTTAATTTGATGATATAGGTTTTCCCATTCATTTTCAAACTTTTTTCATTCAATTTCACAAATTTTTACTTCAATTTCGTCGTAGGATGTCGGGAATAGGCCAATCTTACTTTCAAATTCGTCTTTCGTCGTTCATTTTCATATAAAGTCCATTCAATTTAGTCATTTGGCGTACATTTTCGTCATTTACAGTTCAAATTCGTCAGTCTCACTGGCAGCACTCAAAACAGCAGGATCGATTTCGTCTTTTGTCAGTCATTTTCGTTAAATTTTCATTCATATTCGTCTCATATCTCTATCCGGTGTGATTTTCCAGTCATTTATGGGTTTTTTCTGTAACCGTTCACATTTTACATTCAGAAGTTAACATACACACAAGTGTCCCCCCCCCCCCCACACACACACACAAACAATCCGAGTACACACTTATACAAACAGACGTACCGTCTCGTAAACGAAAACACTGACAAACGATTTCTAGGCTGACATGATTAAAGACAAAATCTAAGTGTAGAATTGTGGCCTCTTTAATGTCAAAGAATGGATAACATAATTATGTTTGCTGCTCTCCAGGGTACAAAAATTAAAGTTTGCTTCATGCATTATGATGCGAAAACCTGAACATTACGAGTTAAAGTTCAAAATGTGACACTGACATACTGTCCTGGGTTATGTCTTTTGATTGTCGTTTATCCTTCAATCAATTTTGGTTGGCAATTTTTTGTGTGTATTGTCTAAGCAAATGGTTAGGAATAATGTGTAATGATACAATTTATGAGAGAAAGTAAAAATATGTCGGCGTAAAGTTGTTTCACCATCAAAATAAAGAAACGACAACATCTGACTTATTTGAATACAAAATTCATTAAATTGTGTGAACAAAAATTAATTTGATCCTCACATTCTGCGATCCGTCATCGGGAGGAATGAATTTGAATAACAACTGACGATTCTGAATGCTATGACGTCGAAAATGACGTCGACAATTGACGAAATTGAAGTTAGGATTTTCGTTCCACGTGCTTCTCGGGACGAAATTGAATAATAAATCTTTTAAATTGAATGACAAAAGTGCGAAAATGGATGGAAAAACCTATACTATTTTACAGGCAAATTGTTCAATAATAATCGACATCAACATATACTGCTACCTTAAACAAGTGGGACTGTTTCAAGTCGTTAAAACACGCAAAAACATGCATCAAATTGCACATTTACAACATCAAAATGCAAAAAGTTCTCATCGTGGGAGGGGGACAACCCCCCCCCCCCCCCTTGCTCGCTCCATTCGCTCGGGCTCGGTCGCTTCACTCCCTCGCATACTAACAGCCCCCCCCCCCCCCATCCCCCCCCCCAAAAAAAAAAAAAAAAAAAAAAAAAACTGAAATCCTAGCTACGCCGGTGCCCTTTCCCCGCTTGGTTTCCCTAAAAAACCCTAAAAGTCTGGGGATAGAGAGCTTCATGAATTCCAAATGTCTGTCAAAAAACAAAACAAAGTAAAAAAATCTCGTTACATTTAGTGTCAAAACGCACCCCCCCCCCCTTGAAAAAAAGCTGGTGACGCCCCTGCTGATCATCAAATTTGATATAATAATAAACATTTTCAAACAGTCCCATATTGTTCAATGATATCTTAGACAAGTTACAACCATCCTAGTGATTCTTGAGAGCCTCAGCTTGGTAAAAAAAATAAAATACATGTCGCCACAACCAAGATGTGTGCTCTTTCATACTATTCAAGGCTTTGTCAGTTTTAGTTTTAGCCAACAGATTTATGTAGCGTGAGTAAAGTTGTTTTTATATATGGACTTTGTAATTGCCCAGAGAGAAACTCTTCGCCCTTCACCGTGCATGAATAATGTCCATCTGTTGCTCTTTCTTCTTTATGCAGCATCTGTGGACGAGCCCATGAGCTTCAACGGTGAGAGCTTCATCACCTACACGGCCTTGGACCTGTCTACCTCGTCCACCCAGCTGCTCACCAGTATCCGCACCGACCGATCCGACGGGATCATCATGTATGGGGCTGGCCCTGATGTCAGCGTCCTGGAGGTGTGTTGGAATGACGCTCACTCTTTCTTCTCCTTGCTGTTTTTAATGTTTTTTTGTCCTCATGTTGTCTTCTTACAATTTTCTGGAGGGGGGATGGGGAGACCAAGAGATACTTAATCACAGATTATAAGGACCACCTTGATAACAAAATGACAATTGGCAACATAAAGGTAGTTGAGATTTCTTTAGTTTTATTTTGTTATGATCCTCTTTTTAGGGGCAGGAATGAGATACTTCATATCAACAATTACTTGGGCAGACTTTTTCAGCTGTTTCTATGACAACATCAAATACAAACTTGTATAAACTTTGCGTTAGATTCCTCATAGAATGGTGCATTGTCATTCTTGTTATTGTTTTACATCGTTGCTATACTGTTCAAGTTCCAAGGCCTCTCTACTTGAAATATGTTTACTGTTTAAAAGAAGAAGGATTCACAGAAAAAAAAATCGCCATTTACTACACCTAGCTGAACTGCAACATTGCATGTACAAATCTATTACAGTGTATCAAACTTTTTAATTTTGCATTGTGTCATTCTTAACAGGTGTTATGTTTTACGGGTTTGTGTTTTTCGTGTTCATATCAGATCATAGGGGGCCAACTGACGTATCGTTTTGACTGTGGCAGTGGTGAGGCAACTGTTCGCCTCACACAGAAGAAAGTCAACGATCACATGTGGCACAAGGTGTCGGCCAGAAGGGACAACAACCACGCAGTGCTGACCCTTGATGACCAGTACAGTGCAGAGGGCACGGCACCCGGCGATAACCGGGACCTCAACCTCCAGGAAATCACCATCGGTGCGCGACCGCCCTCAAACCGAGGCAGCCACGGCAGGATGCGTCGGTCCGTGGAGCAGGGCTTCTCGGGCTGCATGGGCGGCACCAGGCTCAACGGCGAGCCCCTTCCGGTGCTGGGAGATGCCGTCTCGCCCCACAACGTCGGCAAGTGCTCGCCGAACCTCCTCCCTCACTGCCAGAACAATCCGTGCAAGAACGGCGGCAGCTGCTATGACCTGGGCTACAGCTTCTCCTGCCAGTGTCCTCCCAACTGGATGGGTGACGACTGCTCCGTCGCCAAAGACTGCACCTCTGCTGGCCCCGGTGCTGATGTGTCCTGCGTAGACCCAGCCATCCCCCAAATTGAGACTGGCTTCCCCATGAAGCTGATCATCATCATCATCTCCGTCATTCTGGTCATCATTGTGGTGGTGCTGGTCATTGCAGCTTGCCGCTACCACCGCAAGAAGAGGCGCTCTCGCTACCCTCCCGATGGACGGGTGGCGTCCCGCACCTACGGGGAAGACTTCAAGCGCAGCAGCAAACTATCCGACGAGTATCCTTCAGTGACGTATCCAATGAATCCCATCAGCGAGCCGAGTCCGACTCCACCGCCTCTACCGACATCCTACACCCGCAGCAATCACAATTCGCTGAAAAACCTGGACCGCGATCGCCATGACGACATCCAGCCCTATCATGGCCAACCAATCAGCCAACACCCCACCCTACCCCCTACCACAGGTCGTGACAGTAATAAGGGCCTCAGCCCCCACCCCCTGCAGCACTCTCAACCCAGCATCTTCCCCCCCATCAGGCGGAACATCCCGCCCCTCAGTATGGCCCACCCCCCATCGGAAAGCCCCCCTGCCTACCGGCGCGTGGCGCACCCTCAGACCGACATGGTGTCCATGAGCTCCGTTAACACAGAGGACGAGGATGGACTTCGAGGTAGGAAGACCACCCTCCCACCCCCTTTGACTAGTCCCTTGTTTCTTCACTTGGACTAATATTGTTTGTATCGTTCCGTTCCCATTCAGTGCACAAACACTCCACTTAACCTAAGAGAATTGAAGAAAATCTCTGTTTTGAGACATTAAGTACTCATCTTGCCAGGGACACAAAGTTGTGTCGGTTTTATTAGGCAATGGTACAGAACTGCTGATAGTGATTTGACCTGCAGGCGTCTACCGGTACTTAGGTTGAATTGATTAATCAAAAGCATTACGCCAAGGCCTAAAACTGTTGTTGTTTTCTGTAAGGTATATTTCACTAGACTATTTCACTAGAATTCACATTATGTTCAGGGGACTTTTACCTGAAATTTACCTCATATGAATGTCTATTAAGCAACATTTTGATATTCAATTAAAACAAAGTTTAGAACTGCATGTCTTTACTTACACATTGAAAAGTAAATACAGCACATTTTTTAAAACCCTCTTGAAAAGCCATAGTGTTTATTATTTAGTATGACATTGACAAGGTAAGACATGAAACAGTGAACAAGTCGGTATGTGTTTTTGTAGGATTTCGCTGTCAGTCAAAAGTGGAAAGAAGTGCTGAAAGGCACTCAGTGTCATTTCGGAAATAATAAAATCTTTGTAAAACAAGGAAGATAATTTCATGTATGAAAAACTCTTGCTCTACCACACATTTTTATGGGGAAGATTTGTTGTGAAATAAATCAAATGTGATTCAATTTCAAAGTAAAGGAATTGTTTTGAAATTGAAAATAGATTGTCACTTGAGTAAGAATATGATTCCTTGTAGCTGATGTCTGAAAGGGCTTTTACCTTTTTTTTAATATGCACAGAGTCCGTATGAATCAGCTATTAGAATCTTCCTACGAATAAAACTTTTGAGAAACACAGACATATATGCACGACTTTTGCACTGATTGGATGAAATAACATTTGTACTAATATCATTTTTATATGCATCTCATATCTACCTCATAAAACACTTCTTCTTCAAGTCACATTTTAAGTCCATTCATATTCCTTATACTCATCCCTTGGTAAATCAAGCATGGGATTGTGACTGACTTGTACTCATCAACTGGTTTGGGGATGTCCACAATAATCTGCACCGCTAACCATCTCTCTTTTCTCTCATCTTTCGTCATTAATCGCATTTCTCTCCCATCTTTGTATTTTTCCCCCTTTATTCAACATTTCTTGCTTGCATGATGGAATGGGGTTGACAT
The DNA here is from genome assembly GCF_040938485.1 of Diadema antillarum. NCBI lineage: Eukaryota > Metazoa > Echinodermata > Echinoidea > Diadematoida > Diadematidae > Diadema > Diadema antillarum. The sequence goes on along the minus strand of NW_027270892.1, from coordinate 2,283,765 downwards.
AAATTTCTGCAAAAAAAAATATAAAAAACAACAACAATCAACTGGTCATTGCTTTACACGTTGTCCTCCTGAAGTGAAACCTAGCAATAAGACCAAAGTGTCGTCTGTCTCGGCCGCGCCCAAAGGGGACAAGGTGAAAGTGGTCACAAAGGCGGTAATCAATGGAGAAGATGCCAAGGACCCGAGCAGTCGTGAGCAGGTTAGCGAAGACAACGACACGGACGCATCCGACGATGCGCACAACACCAGCAAAGAGGGCGAGATCATCGGACTGAACGACCTCGAGCAATGGCCGCTCTGGCCTCCAAGAGGAACTCCACGTTCTCCATGGAGGAAGAGTGTTCCTCCAAGCGTAACTCGCAGAATTCGGCAGATGACGACGCCCCATCCGCCCCGGCACCCAGTGTCAAGTGTGTGCGCTTCAACATGAAGCCAGAGATCAACCAATTTGAGGTGCTCAGCTCGCAGTCGGAGGCACCCACAGATTCGGAGAGTGAGCGGTCCTACGCTGAAGCCTTGAGTCTTATGGAGAGGAGTCACCCGGACGGACACTGCAACGGCCACAGAAGCGGCGGGCCCATGGAGGTGGAACAGGATCCTGTGGACTTGAACACCAACGTGGACCCCACCGAGTTTGGTGTTGATGGTCCTGTGCTCGTCGTCGCCGACGTCAGCTGCCAGACTGATGATGAACTGGACGACGATGACGACGAACCGGGCGAGACAGAACCGTTTCTGTCGCCGGGGAGCCCTCTAGAGACGACGACAGAGTTCCACGACACGCACCAGACAGTGTACATTCACCGATCACCTCAAGGTTCTCCCCAAGACGATGAGGACGTCTGTAACATGCATGACGCCCAGTCTCAAGTTCCACACAGTATGTCAAACCTCGACTGGGACAACCCACATTGCTTGCATGTTTGCATGACTCATGCTGTTTCCGTGGTTTCGTTCTGAACACTTTTCTGTTGAACCAGTGATTCCTTTTGGAGGAGTAGCCATTTCCCGTTTCCCCCACTCTGTAGAATGTTCTTTCAAATGTGTTTAGTTTATTTCAGTTGTCATGGTCCTTGTTTATGTCAGGTTATCACAAAACACTGCACCAGGAAAAACAGACAAGAGTGCACAACACCCGGTCAAAATGAATTAAATGTTGTTTGTATTTCATTCCTGTTTTTTTCTCACTATTGATCCTATTTTCTTCATTAATTGTGTTTGTCTGTTTGTTTGTATGTGTAGTTAAATAAAAAGAAGGTTGGCAAATTTTCTTCAGGCAAGTTTGTGTGTTTTGCTGGCATCAGAGTTTTGTATCTGTGCAGGTAGATCGTACATTTCCTTTGTTGTACAGAGTTTGATGTTTTGAAGGTCCTTCTTTGTTAGTGTTAGCACCTTCTGTTTCTTTCTGCCTGCTAGAGAGCACTTAAAGCTGCACATCATTTTCATTAGATTTAATGTTTGGTGTAGCTAGACACAACATTAGGTCATAGTATTACCCAACAGTTTTGCAAGAGTCATGGGTACATCGTAACGCGCGGGAGAGAATAAGAACACCGACATATTGATAGATCAAATGAAAGGTTAAGTGATGATGTATAAAGGCCCTGTTAGAAGTTGCTTTGAGGGGCATTTTTGTTTTCTGAACATCACTTCTGTGAATTTTTCAGGAATAATCTGGGGAATAGAAGTAGGCAGGCACAAAACATACACAGTAGCTGTCTGTTCTCGGCATTTTATATTCTTCGTGAGTGTCCTTTGTTGAGATGTTTTCTATTTAGGCATTTGTGTTCAAGTTGGAAGTAGGGGTGTGTTTGGTCAATGGATGCATTGTGCCTTTACCACTCTAATGTCATGGTGTTTGAGTGCTTCAGTTGTAAATCAAACTGTTATTTTAAACTTTTGCATGACAGTTGACGTGAAATCCACTTTACTGCGTTAATCATTTGCTAAATATGTACAGACCACCTACTTGATATACATGATTTTGATACCTTTACTGTTGTTTTGATATTGTTCATGAGATCTTTTATCATTTAATTCAATTTTTCATTCACTCCAGCTTGGAAGTAATTTAAAATTGTTATGTTTATTTGCTGTTTTCTATGTACATCAAGTTTTTACCTTGGAATGTATTGGTCGCTTAAGCTTGAACTTGAACTTGAATATACTTTGCTGATACATATACTCAGTAGTATCTTTGTTGGTATATACTCCTCCCCCCCCCCCCCATTAAAATAAGAGTTTGCAGTGGAGGGCCAATTCTAAGGGCAACAGGAATGATAGTATAAATTGTGTGAGGGTTTGTGGGAATAGATGGTGTTATATGTAAACAGAGAGGTGGGGGACCCACCTTTATGGTGTTATTTGTGAATACGTTTTTAGATGGTCTGTGTTTAGAAGGTATGGGGACCCAGGCGTGCCCCTGCTGTGTGTGTTGGGTTTGTCATCTCAACTGCCTCTTTACAGTGGGTGAATGAGAAGAGTAGAACTTTCAGCTTTGTATTTCCCCTTTCAGTCACTTCTTGAGACTTTTCTCCAAAGCTTCTCTTCCCTTTCATCTTTCTCTCTGTCTTGTGCTCTCGCTTTCTCTGTAGGTAATGTCTTTTTGATACCTCAACCTTTTTCTGTATTTTACTGAAGTTATTTTTATTTGTCTCACATTCATACTTCTGATTGTTCTGAGATATTGTAAAATTGCCCACATCTTGCCCTATGATCATCTCAATCAGTTACATGTAGATCAGTGAGAACACATGTAGGAACAAATGTCCAAGAATTATGTAAAATGTATTCTATTTTTTTTAAATAATTCACAAAAGAAATAGATAATATGTATGAAACCTTATTTACGTCGATGTAGGGTAATTTGTCAATCCGTTGCAATAAAAACAACTTCCAGCAAAACTTTCTTTCGTATGAATATGTGAAACCTACAGTAATCAAACAATATTACTCATATCAAGTTAAGTTGGCAGCACCCAGTAGAGATTTAAAGACCTTGCATGTTCCTGCTTGTTTTTGAAACTGTCCCGTGTATACTGCAGAGCTGCCAACTGTTACGGATTTCCCGTAATTGTTACGGGAAATGATCACGATTACGGGAGTACGGAATGTCGCCTCAAAATTACGGTTTTTGGAAATTCCGATAATGCCCTATCGCCTATGCAGCAATTGCAATATACTAGCAGACTACACACTGTACATGTTTCATTCTCCAGCCGCATTTGTGTGTGTCGGTGCCTGTGTACTCGACGTGTGTGTTCGTAGCTTCCATTATAGAAAAGTGTGCGCACACGCAATTCGCTGCTTGCGTACTGTGTGCACCGAACGGAAATTCGCGCGCGTGAATCCCTGTCGCCTACGGACCCTGGATGTTTCCATCGATCGCCATGGGATCCCCATGTGTGGCCGGCCGGCTGGGGACCGGAGCGTGAGTACATGTAGTAGCTTAGCTACACACTGTAGCCAGCTGCCATTATAGACAGTACCCTATTTCGTTTTGAGTTGGGGTAGAAGCGCTCCGTTGTGCAATGTCTGCTTCTTTTTCTCTACTTCTTCCGTTTTTCCCTTGCCTCCCAAGTACGAAATGATTTTTAGAGTGTTGTGTGTGTTTTTTGTAACGTTATTGCATCATTTTTCTGCAAGGAAGAGGTGAGTTTCTGTTCGTGTACTGATGATGTGCACTGCAGTATGTGCAGGTGAAAAGCGTTCGAACTTTCTTTCCCGAGTATCGTGGAAACTCGATGTATTTCTAGGCCTATAAAAGGAGATCTCATGTAACAGAATACTTATAACAAACTATTTTCAGGTCAAAGTGAATTGATTTCCCTTGTTTTGTATCGTTTATTGACGATCTCAAGGATCTCGTCGTAATACCGAATTTCCAATGTGTAGGTCTAGATCTATTTGATTTTCGCGTAGCTTTCGGTGCTGCAAACTTTTGCTAGGGTCTAATCTTACTACAAAACTTATCGTTCTATTTCTGTTGTTTCTCACACCTCGTTTGGTACGATTTCTTCCATTTTATATAACTTTATCCGTTCTCTTTATGCTTTGAAATATTTAAACGTAATTCTTTCAAGTGTCTCTTACTGTTATTTTCGTAACGGCGATTTCTCCGCTTTCGTCCAATACTTTTTCGAATCGAAGCGACGTGTGTTGTCTTTTCTAAATATTTGTGTTGTTGGGAGGTGTTGATACTTTGTTAACTGCGACCAGCCCCATGATACGGAGCGTCCCGGGGTTAATACTTTGTATTTGTTGTACTTATTTATTTTCCTCGGTGTTTATCTCGAGGGACTATGCGTGTTTCTTAATGTTAATAGGAAAAGGCTAAAATGATATGAGTGATGTCTGATGGTGATGATGAAAACCGTATGCTGGTACAAAAAGACGTCTTACTGTGAATGCTGAGCGTACGTGCCGTTCGTTTTATTTCACTTTCCCTCTTGGTCTTCTTTCCCCCTTACTCTTCTTTCCCCTCCAAAGAATGATAAAAAAAGAAATTACATATACCTCACAACAAAAAGATCCACGATCTACCAACCTTCGTAAGTTTAAGTTAAATCTAAACGTTCAATATCAGCAAAGAATACGGGGAAAGCACGAATGACAATAAATTAGAGCGAAGAGATTGTGAAATACTGAATACACGCAGTCTCTTCGGCTCGAAGAAACTTGACACCCACCCGGCCTCTCCCCTTGTGGAAATTTCCACAAAAACAGGTGCCACACCCAGGTGCGTGCCAGACGAAAGAATGCGCGCACTGGAATAAACAGCGTGTTAGTATCCTGGAAATATCGATCGAAGAACCAGCTCATTAGTTGAATTAAAGGAATCATTGCAAAGATATCGTGATTCTATATCCTTTCTTTTGGCGCATAGTAGGAAACATCAAACAGTCGAATATATTGTACTTAATCGAATATCTTATGTTCCCTGAACAATAAAAAAGTATCGATTAATCAGTCAATTAAATCACGGAAATACTTAGAAGGTCTCGTATGCCCAGACAAATTCACTACGATTAGGTCCAATGAGATGCAGTCATCACCTGGTTAGACAGCAAAATCATGACAATTAATTTCAGTTCACGCTCATCATAACTGCTTATTACTTTTCAAAGTTTTGGCTATCAACATTCGTTCGTAGGTGTTTTTTGTTTGTTTGTTTTGTATGTTTTTCCTCTTGAAAGACGTAATGACTTTTTCGTATCGAATTTAAACTCCCATGTTTACCGTAAACAAGCCATTCAGCTCAGCTATGGCGCATTCGATCCATCGAACTTGCAGTAACCTCTTAGGCAGGAGCACATGGGTCTGTCCTTTAAACTTGAAAGTGACACCACGTGTTTGCACATTGGCGCAACCACACGCAGCGCGGCATTTTTGCGATCATCTATAGTAGAGTTTCCGATTCCAGTCAGGGTAAAAGAAATTGGAATACTTCGGAAAATACTGATGTTTAAAATCCAATAAAATGAAAAAGCCTGAAAACAACGCATGATTATGTTTTATAGTAAACAATAGTTGGAAACACCGAAGAGAGTTTTGCATTCGCTCACACAGAAGCTTTCTTGAGAAGATGAAAGCATCCCCCCTCCCCTGCTAGATAGTGGAAGCTTCCATAACCAGCCCAGCAAGTTTCTCGAGGTACATACATGCACTTGTACACATGCAGAGCATTGCGCGAGAAAGCAATCAATCAACGCTGAACATTGCGTAGTTTGGATTCTTTATCGTGCTGGTGTCCAGCTCGATACTTGGGCATGTGTCGTAATGTTTTGTTTAGAGCCTGTAGGCCTCATATGTCGACGAGTTTAATTCAAAATAGCAAAAAGAGGGAGATGGAGAAATTACGGATTCTGGTGGAAAAATACGGATTTTGGAGCTGCTGAGTCCGGATTTGTGCTTCCAAAGGTTGGCAGCTCTGATACTGTAGTTGAAATGCTGGTATATATTCAGCAAAACTAGTTGTGATATGAAGGTACCATTCATACTGTAATTTGAATGAACCTTGCTGTAGTTCTCCTCTAATTTTCAGTTTTATGGTATTTGTCTTTTTGTTGTTTCCAAACCTTTCTGCTATTTCCTTTCGATCATTTTAGGAGAGTGTGACATGCTATTTATATCGGAGTTTTTAATCCCTTCTTAATTATACCTTCCTTTTGTTTGATAATATTCATGAGAATACTAGTTTCTATTCAGCATATATTATATATAGGGGATATGCCCCCCCCCCCCTTCTCAGTTCATGATAAATTTACAAGTTTGGTGTGAATCCCTCTTCATCCAACCCACTTAACACCAACGACAGACCATGCCAGTGATACATGACCTCCATATTTCCAGACTGAATGCCCATACTGTACTCAAGCAGTAAACTACCACTCCCCACCCCCCCCCCCCCCCCCACAAATCTTGTAATCATTCATGATCTGACAAACTTGCATTTCTTGAAATTGCATTCCAGATCGTCCGTCCACTTCAGCGCAATATTTGTGTAAGTCTGGCTACCTGTGAGTGCTGAATAGGCATCTGGCCGTGAGCGCTGCCGTACTATGTTTTGCGTTGCGGGCATCATCATGATTTTATTCCGACAGGCATTGGAGCTCGACAGGCATTGTATGCACACTCCTGCTGTGTTGCAAACTTTTCTCAGCTCTGATTATCTGTAAATCTTTTATCTCCAGTCAGATACTGGATATAGATACTTCAATCTGAGGTACATTCTGCAAGTCTCAGCAATAAGCCCTCTTCCTTTTTTTTTTACTTTTCTTTCTCTCTTATCTATATCTCTCTCTATATATATATATCTGTCTACCTGTCTATTTATTTATCCATCTATCTATCTATCTATCTACTATATCTACCTATCTATTTATCTGTGTATCGCTACCTATCTCTCTCTACTTTCAATCTATCTCTACCTATCTATCTATCTCTACTTTATCTATCAATCTCTACCTATCTATCCATCTCTACTTATATATCAATCTATCTTTACCTATCTACAAAGTATCTATCTATCTCTACCTATCTGTATATTTCTACTTGTATCTATCTATCTATCTGTCTAACTATTTATCTATCTATCTATCTATCTACTGTATCTATCTATCTCTACTTGTATCTATCTGTCTATCTATCTATTGACCTATCTATTTCTACCTATCTTTCTCTTCCTATCTGCCTATCTATCTCTACCTATCTCTCTGTTTCTCTCTTTATCTATCAATCTATCTACATTTTTGTATCTATCTATCTATCTATCTATCTCTTCTTATCTACTATATCTCTCTCTTTCTCTCTGCAGCGCAATGTGTAGCATTCTCTAAGAGCAGCTAGGGTTGCTTGCCATGGTGACTTGTGTCCATTGCAGGCCTCTTTCGTCTATCATTTCAGCTCATTCATTTCAGTTTACAAGTGATAGTAGAAGTAATCCAGTTCCTCCTGGGGTGTGGCAGTCGGTTGCTAGGGGCAATTCTCGCTATCGCCAATGACGTAAAAAGTACCCGGATGTTGATTTAAGCGTCATTTACGGTGCATTATGGGATAGCCCGGTAGCAAAGTCACTTCCGTTCGTACGCGCGTGATACGTGACTAATGCTATTTACACACACAAGCGACTGTATTCTACGTGTACTTCCGGTTTTCTCGACTTGAATTACAGCTTTAATATGATTTGAAATTTCTCCATTCTTAAGAAATTGCTGTTAATACGACTATTGGTTGTTGCTGCGAAGCTGCCATGTGTTGTTCGCACGACAATAAATGAAAAAAATCTGCAGAAATAGGACCCTTACTGGCATGCGAGACGTGACGTGGCCGCGTGGGTGAAGTTTGCGGGTGACTCCACAGCATAGAGATGTATACTAATAATGTTCTTAGTATACATCTCTATGCTCCACAGCGCAGTACGTGCACGCGCGACTTTAGTATGTATTATAGTAGCACTAGGTAGTAGGCCTAGTGCCTACGTACATTGTACGTACTTACAGTATACTTGGGTGACCCGCACCTCGTCATAGTTAATGTTTGCGCATATTTGAATCACATTTCGCCACTGAAATTCTTTGAAATCCAACTCACATACAGGAAAAATGCTGAAAATTCCAATGGAATCACAAGCTCACTGATCGATGTCGAAAATTTGCAGCTATCGTCGTCAAACGCGAACGATGCGAAATAGCTGTGCGCTAAGGAAGGGGCCCGCAACTCGTCACCCGCGCTCCCATAGGCAAAGCACGTAAAAGACGTGTGCGGCTGACCGTGATGCTCCCATAGACATACACGTAAAAGATGCGTGCGGGGACAGTGGTGATACTTATAACACGTAGGGTCCTATTCCGATTAAAATTTCCGATTTTCGCGAAAAACTGTTCGGTTTTCACCAAAATTTGCTTGGCCCTGCCAAGTTTCAAGCATACTGAACACAGTCCCGGGCATAAATTTTTGTTTAGTGCGCTTAAAACGATTTTAAGCGGGGTGACGGTATTCGGGCCCCTGACGAGGTGCGGGTACCTCGCTATACTTGGAAGAAATTGCTTCGGAGACAGGATAAGTTCGAGATCACTGTTCGTTCCCGATTGTGTTCGCGACATTTCGACAGAGAACAAATAAAAAAAAAGAGATGGGCATTCCATGACGATTATACTGTATATCCAGGTGGGTGAATATTTTCCAGCATATTTTCAGCGTATGCAGAGATGACTGATCTGTGATGTACGCCGTACCGGTATGTGTTAGCTTATGCGCTGCGTGCAGTGAGTGGTGCATGCTAGCAAGGCCGGCCGCCGGCGGCGGCGGGGACTATACAGTGTACGAGTATGACAGGCCTGCCTGGCCACTCGCTGGCTCGGGCGGTACAGCGGCCTATGTACTAGTATACATGGTCGGCGCTGCGCTATAGGTAAGGTACACGTACGCGCACGCTAGCATTGTGCAAATTATGACCCGCGCCGGAAGTGCCCTTGCTACCAAGTGCACTAAATCTTGACGAAAAAGCCACATCCGGGTACTTTTTACGTCATTGGCGATAGCGAGAATTGTCAACTATCTCAAGAGGCACGAGGGGATGATGCACTTCAGGTAGCCAGACTTCTCTCGCAAACATTTTGCGATCTGTTTTCCTAGAGTAGCAGCTGGCATAAGGGCAGTATATTCTTGAATCTATCTGCAAAATGTCCTTGCCATAACATATTTGTAGACTTGTGGATAATTTGTGATATGCAGAGAATCTGAAGGGTGAACATCCTCGTCTAGGCTTTGATGTGACGGTTTTACACAGTGTCTGAAAAAAAAAAGAAGAAGAAAAGTATCTCCTCAGAATATCACTTTCTGGAAGGAGAAATGGATAGTTTGTTTGCCTCCATGTGGCAGATTTGAGCTTGTTTCCGATAACAGTTTTCTAAAATCGCTTCTTGCAATGAAAAAAAAAGTAAAGGTTTTTTCTGACAAATTGGTAGTATAGCTTGTCACACCTTTACCTGTTGTCTCCATGAAGTGACAAGCAGCCATAGACATAATACCCTGAACCTGCACATATATTGTATGATATAATTGTCCCATTCCCTGTGCATAAGCGATTGGTTGCGAATGTCCCCGTCAAAGATGATATCTTGTGGTACAGCTTAGAGTCACTGCAAAGATGACATTATCATTATTCTCACTGTGTGTCCATCTAGTTTCCCCAACCCCCTTCCAAACAAGTACTCTGTATGTGTATGTGTATCTATGACCTGTATTCATTTCCTAGACCAGCATGCCTCTAACTACTCTCATTTAATAATTACATGCCCGTATACCAGTTTGGCATTCATGTACTGTTGAGGAAAAATTACGTGTGTGACAAGGTTTTGACCTATCACTTTACAGTACTTGTGTGTGGCATATAGTATTTACCATGTGTGATATCATGTGCATGATGTAAGCCATGGATATGTGATTATTATTTGTAATATCATGTAGTTATTTTTTTTAGTTAAATAAACATTTGGTAAATATTGAGTCGGTGATTGACTTTTGTAAGAGTACAAGGCCTACATGTACTCATTTTTTATTTCGATTATTGTTTTTCCACCCCATGCAACCACCGTGGCTTTTTGCAATCATTCAGTTGGCAAGTTGTGTTGATTAACATGTACACTGCTCAGGGTGTATATTTGTTGTTTTTGGTTCTTCTTTTTTCATTTAGCCTGTGGATACCATTCATTTCTCATTTTGTTGCAATCCTGCATGGGGTGTGGAATGCAGGAACACTGTCCAAATCTTTTTTGTTACCCCCCCCCCCCCCAATCTCCCAATGGAGATATGGTGGTGACTGAATAGGGGATTTGAAAACAAAGATGGAAGATAACAAATTCAAAAGAGCCCAGACGTAGATTCCCTCTCTCTATTTTTCCTCTCGCAAATTGGTTGGCAAGGCACTGATCCTGCTTGTGGCATTGGGCACACTGATGCATATTCTTTCAGCTCTTATTATATATATGTGTTTTGTGTATTATGATTTCTTGCAACCTTTGACTATCTGTTACAGTAATCTATGTTGTATGTAGACGATTTTATTCTTTTCTCTGTGTTTTGACGTATCCCGTCTCCTTGCCTTCGAGTCTTTACTTCCTAGCTCCCTGTTTTATTTTTCATCTCTTGTGTGTTGTGTCTACCTTTTTACAGCTCTTGGTCTGCTGCGTGGAAAGAAAGGTATTTTTTTTTGCTCGTTACGTTTCCTGTCTTGACAGCATATACTACATGTACTCACCTCAATAAGGAGTGACGTTCTCTCTCTGTACATATATATTTATGCATATTGTGGTATACACATCATTGGCACTTTATGGTTACCATGACAACACAAATGACATCCTCAACACAACTCAACACATGTATGTTCTCATACAGTTTTTCATGAAATGAAACATTTCAAAGTGTAGCAGCGAAATGATTTGAGCAGAGATTAATGTATTACACAGATGAATAACTTGAATACGTTTGAATCAGGGGGGCATTTCATGAAGGAACTTGTCGGATGAAATATCTGGCAAGTCAATTATATCCGACAAGTTTTGAGAAATTCTTTAGTCTGATTGGCTGATTTCTCTGAACTTGTCGGATATAATTGACTTGTCTCACATTTTATCCGACAAGTTCCTTCATGAAATGCCCCCAGATTTCAGATTTTGTGAAATTGTCCCCCAAGGGATGATAAGATTGGTGGACAATACTTTTTTTATGCAGTTACAAAACTCAAAAGATATTGGTGACATATTGCTGAAATATGCCAGCAATTATCACAGTATCACAGTAATCACTTTATATTGATAGCAAATTTTTCTAACCAAACATTCAAGAAATCTTTAGGGATATGTTGAAAAGGAAATACAACTTTATTGATCAATACTATAACAGTTGTGATACTCGTACTGCAGAGTTAAATTAAAAGGAAGAGAAAAATGAGTAGTGAGCAGTAAGTACAAGTTGGTACAACATCAGTAGACATTTGATGAGGAAGGAATCATTAGAGAAAAAAAAATGACAGGAAAGAAAACAGAAATGACATGCTCACCAAGCGCAAAACTGACACAGAATCAGAGTTTCATACACTCAACTTTTTGCCTTCCCAGAAAGATTTCTGTCTTTTTACTCTCTCATTTTCCCACCATTTTTTGACACATACTGTAATCCTAATCAGTCATCAGGTTGAGAATATTATTGTGTGATATTATACATTAGGTTTGGGTGTATTTATCTCATTATTCTTAATATCACCATGTATTAAATCATTCTTTATCTTCTGTCCATCCCTCTTGTTTTATGCACACAGAGACACACACACACTGATGCACACACATACATGAGTGCCTTCAAATTATAGACCTTTGGAGACAGAAATTTTGTCCAGCACACTATACATGAACCTTATACACGTACAACCAACTTCTTAATATGCATGCGGACCACATATCTGGGGATAGAAGTGAACCCATTTCAGAGGTGCATTTTGCATTATTCTCTGCAGCCTGATACATCATACATGTATTTATCAATCAAAAAAAAAAAATCCATGGTTTGGTACGTGTCCACATACAGCAAGCATGCATTCCTGGAATGGCCACATTTGAAGGCACCTATAAACACAAACACATGCACACACACACACACACACACACACACACACACACACACACACACAGACACATTCTGGCATTGCTGTTGACATACCTTGTGTCACTGTATTCTGTATCTTCCTCTTTCATCTCCTCCTCCTCCCCATCTTACTTCACCCTCTTTTATTTCCTTTTCTTTTCCTTCTCTTCATCATCCATTCTATCACCTCCTTTACATCCTCCTCATCTTCATCTTCTTTTCTCCCACTTGATTCTCCTTTCTCCTTTTCCTCTTCTCTTTATTTCCACTCTCCATCATTTCCAGGATTTCCTCTTCATGCTTCTTCTTCATCCCCTTGTTTCTCCTCCTCCTCTTTTTCCTCCTTCAGTTCTCTTTCCTACTCCTCCTATTCTACTATCCCTCCAGTTTTTCCTGTACCTCCATCTACTCTCCTCCATGGCCACTTTTAATTCACCATCCTCTTCCTACTCCTCCTTCTCTTCCTCTTTCTCCTCCTCTTCCTCCTCCTCCTGCACCTTCTCCTCCTCTTCCTCTTCCTCTTCCTCCTCCTCCTCTCCCTCTTCCTCTTTCTCTTCCTCCTCCTTCTCCTCTTCCTCTTTCTCTTCCTTCTCCTTTTCCTCCTGCTCCTCTTCCTCCTCCTCCTCCTCCTCCTTCTCCTCCTCCTCTTCCTCTTTCTCTTCCTTCTACTTCTCCTCTTCCAGTCTTCCTCTTCCTCCTCCTCCTCCTCCTCCTCCTCCTCTTCCTCCTCTTCCTCCTCCTCCTCCTCTTCCTCTTCCTCTTCATCCTCCTCCTCCTCCTCTTCCTCTTCCTCTTCCTCCTCCTCCTCCTCTTCCTCTTCATCCTCCTCCTCCTCCTCCTCCTCTTCTTCCTCCTCTTCCTCCTCCTCCTCCTCCTCTTCCTCTTCCTCTTCATCCTCCTCCTCCTCCTCCTCCTCCTCCTCTTCTTCCTCCTCTTCCTCCTCCTCCTCCTCCTCTTCTTCCTCCTCTTCCTCTTCCTCTTCATCCTCCTCCTCTTCCTCTTCCTCTTCTTCCTCCTCCTCTTCTTCCTCCTCTTCCTCTTCTTCCTCCTCTTCCTCTTCTTCCTCCTCTTCCTCTTCTTCCTCCTCTTCCTCCTCCTCCTCCACCTCCTCATTCTTCTATACTTCATCTGCATCCTTCATCCTCTCTGGTTCTTGGTGCCTCTGTTTGAGTTTGTTGTGACACACATGACACACACAACTACAGATCTTTAACTTGTTTCCAACATCACATATGGAAAACTCAATATAGTTTCATGTTCAAAAATGAAAATATATATTATATATGTGTGTGTGTGTCATCCATGTACATACTTCCAATAAATATTTATGGATATCATGTTTTATCTTACTCTAAGATATAACAACTGTATCTAACCAACCAGTATCAACACTCTTATCACAGTGAATGACCTTTACCTGTGAACTTAACATTCTTTCTGTATCTGAGTCTCTTGCTATCTAATATCTTGTCCTGTATATATATTGTAAATGTGCTCAAATGATCATGTAATATTAGTATGACATGAAATTGTTGACTGTGGTCGTTTCATTGCGAGACATGATGCAAGCTGTACATCGGCCGTCTTGATTTTTGTATGCATGCATGCCTGTTTATAAGTCAGATTGCTGGCGTACATTAAATTAAATTCATTTCAGTAGTAATATTTTGTTCAGTGCATGTCACTTAATTTTGCCATTGAGTATTTTCAGAATGTATCTTATGCTCCATGACACTGATTTTGTTTCCTCTATTTTTTTTTCTGGCGTTAATTTGTTCAAAGATTAATTTGTTCTGTTCTTCCCCTCTCTCTTTCTCTCGTTCTCTCAAAAACGCGATGCACGATAGATTGACGAAATTTTCAGACAAAAGTAGGCACAGAGCATTTAAGGTTAGGTCACATGATTATTTCAGTGGCTTTGATTGGTTCGTTTTCTCGCATCCGTTTTGGTCCTCCTCCCTTTACTGGCCACAGATTTAGTACGTGGAGGTGTTTTTAGACTGTGACATAGCATTACATGTATACATGTGTGTGTTATGGATGTATAGTGTATTCTCTTATGTAAGCCCTTGTCACACAAACATTTATATATGATACCAAGTTTACCATGTGAAGTATTTCGGAATCTGTAGCTCTAGGCATCCTGTTTTGTTGTGGTTGTTGTTGGCAGTTTGGTATTGCGCCTCCAGCAAACATATTTTTCCATTGTACCCTTGGGCCATATTACATGGTTTATTCTCTGGGCCCATCCTCGGCCCATATTTTCATCCATCTTCTCGCCCTGCCAAGTATATACCTATGTACATAAACTAGTTGTAAATGAAGGTACATTGTTTGAAACCGTGCTTCCGATTTCTGGATTGACGACAGGATGCTTCATCAAAATTGGGATTTACAAGTTGTATACACAAATGAAAAGTTTTGTCTTGTGTTGGTTTTACACTGGAATTTTGATTGAAGAAAGCTACATTGTTATAGGTTGTTCCAAATGTCTGGTTTTTTCCCTCTCTCTCTCTCTCTCTTTTGCCTTGGCCGTACGTCTTTGCATGAAGCATCGTCCGTTCTCCGTTCTGCTAATGGGCGTTAACGTACTTGTGAATGACTCGCTCAAAAAAATAGTCATCTCATGATTGTGCCATTTGCATGACCATCAGATCATCTTTTGATATTCCCGTATGTAACTGTCCCATTTCTCGTGACACACAGTGACAGGCTTAAATACACAGCACTTTCCCAAATTTTGCCATTCGTATGGAGTTCAGAACCAATTGCTGTTTTTCAGTGCTCTGTGACGGCAAATTTTTTTTTCGTAAAAAAATAAAGTTTATAAGAATCCCAAGCGAGAATGAACACACAAATGGAGTGACTTGTATCCATTTGTTATGATACCTAATGACAGCATGAAATGTCTCCTTAACATGTTGACTCTTATTCCCTGAAGTAACATTTGACTCGCCAAGTTCTAATAAAACAACATTTTGGATGAGTAGCACTGTTACCATCCTTTTTTTTTCCCCAGCACACACAATCACTGCACACTTGATCTTCCCTTCTTTCTTAATCTTAGTGTGAGTGTTTAATTCAGATAACTGTCTTTGAAAATTCTAGGCTTGCCAGTTAAGACTTTTTAAAACAAATTTATGTGGATTACCAAAATACCGTGATGGGTACCCTTCTTCACCCCTGCCCCTGCCCCTGCCCCATCCACAAGAAACATGTGGGATTTGGAGTGTCTAGGCTTCCGGTAACTCTACAGATAATGTTCATCTGTGTTACCAAAGTTGATGAGGTAGTTTGGTTTTAGTGAAGGAAACATGATGACGTACATCCCATATATTTTTCTCCACTGAGTAATGTGTATGTCCTTCAAATTTCGCAGGGTCATGTCACGAAGCGTGGCAGAGCTTTTAAAGAAAAGAAAAAGTATAAAGATACAATGAAACAGAGAAGAGAATTGTGACTGTTGCCCATGCATATACGTTTTTTTGTTTGTTTCCCGTTCTTGATATGAGAAGTGACCATTTGCATGAAGCTTGCATTGCATCTACACTGTAAATGTTTTACTACTAATCCTGCCCTGTTTTTCTGTACATGGGCTATGCCAGTGTCATGTTCTCATCGTTAAACCCGACACTTTGTCCACATTGTTTGTGACGGTCAGATGCTGACCAGCTTTGACCGGCTTATGTCTGCCCGAGCAACGTTCTCTCTGTTATTAGTTTGCAGACATTGACCCATTTTAGAGCATGTTGGCTGAATATAAGTTTTTTTTTCCTATTCGTGTTTGATTGCTCTTTTTTGTTTTTACCAATGCATTTTTGTTAGTATGTTTTTTGCATGTCCAAAGTTCACAATGCATCTCTCATGGACTTGCTCTAATTGCATACAGAAAATATGCAATGGCAAATGACAGTAAAAAAGACTTGACAGCATAAACCCATGCACCTCAGATACATATATATATATATATGCTCTCAGATATTTCAAGCAAGCCACATATAGGGGAGAAAATACATATATGCAGGAAGTAAGATTCAAGTTTTCAAATATTACTCAAACAAGTTTAAGTCTTGTAAAGGAATTCTCATACATGTCAGTTTTACGGCATAAATTCCCCATTTCATTATGTGTGTCTCCTCATACAGCACACAACTTTGTAGTGTTAATGGTAGACAAGACGGCTTGTATATTGTTGCATTGATCTGCATGGGCTTAAATGCTATGATACTTTTTGTTGTGATTGGGAAGATGTCTTAACCCGCTGACTCTCACAAAGTTTTGGCCCCCTGTGCTTTGCCCTGCAGGATACAACTGGGACTGTAGCGACTGGATGCAGCTCCCAGAAGGCTTCCAAAGCATCCCTGAGAGACCCCCTAGACACCCACGAGACAGCCCTACCAACATCTCCACAAACACCTCCAACGTGGACAACGACGACGAGGACGACTATGAGACAGAAGACGATGACGAGTATGTGGGCGGCGATGACACGGACTACCCGCCCGAGAACGAGGACATGCCGTGCGCAAGGGCCACCCGTGAGTTCCGCCAGCAGCTGGCCAACTACCCGCCGCCAGTGGAGGACTACGAGAGTCTGCCACTAGAGGCGTACCAGATCAACGCCAGTCACTACTTGCCAGCGCAAAGCATTAGCACCTCCGAGATCCCGCCCGACTACGACAATGGCTCCCCGGACCAGTCGTCCATGTCGTGTGCGGCGCCACCGCGCCATCTGCCACTCCGGCCGGCCAACTTCCAGCGGCCGATCAGCGATATCTCGCAAGATGCCCTCTCCATGTCCATGTACACGTCGACCAACGCCTCCTGCTCCGACGTGTCGGGCATGTACGAACCGGACAGTGAGATAAACCTTAGCGAGTATGGGGAGATTGAGGAATGTTTGACAAACTTGCAGACAAGCACGGACGTGTAGTTGCACCCCCCATTCCAACCCTCTCTCCGATGCGTACGGTAGCTTTATGTCTAAGTCTCCCTCAATCATACTGTTGATGCCGGACCACAGAATTAAGTAAACTAAGCCGATTACTCGTGACGTCTCAATATGTTTCTACGCTGAGAAGGCAGGCGTTCTAAAGACCTATGTGCAGATGTCGATCCATGCAGAAAGAAGTCGCATCTAGTGTGAATAGTGTGTGGATCGCTCGCTTCGTTGTCGTGTACATTTCTGGATTCTTCGAATTGGACTTCTGCACAAAGCGAGAGCAGCAGGGCTTGCAAGGGGGGGGGGGGGGGGGGGGGGGTCATGTCTTTTGTGTGAAATGTACTGTGCTCTGTACGAAAGCATGTCTGTGGAGCAGCACTCTGTAGTAAGGCTGGGTTCACTTGTAAAATGTGAGATTACCAACTGCTTCGAGTCTGCATCTGGTATCTCACATTTGTGTATGCATATATATATTTATATACATGAATAGATAAATATATATATATATATATATTGTTTCTCATTGCTTGTTATGTACTATTGATGATATGTGTATGCTAGTTAAAACTCATGAGATGCTATGCCATGTTGTGGAATCGTATCATTTCAGTGGAAAGAAGAAAAAAAAAAGGCTGTATAAATTTCTGTGCTTCATATCTATTCTTGATATATGAGAGGTATTTTTAAACTATCAAAACTGTTATTGAGAGAAGTACATGTTTTTGAGTCTGTTCTAGTGTACAGCAAAGGAAGTATTACTTGAAAAAAAAAAAGTAGCATCTAGTTTGTAAGATTTGTGATTACTGGTAGGGAAAATATTTGGGAAAAAAAGTCATTGATATTGATAGGGTGCAGTTTGAAAGTGTTTGTATCAATTAGGATTGTGATGACATTCACATTATGTTAAGACAAAATGTACATTGTAATTTTCCAAACATGTATACTCTTCACTGGAAGGGTTGTTTGTCTATGTGTGGTGAACACTTATTGGATGAGTTGAGAGTGCTTGTGCTGTCTCCAATTTTATATCCACAGTAGCTTTTTACAACAAACTTTTGACTCTTTCCCAGTTTTATCATGTCTTAATAGAAACCCTTTTATAAAGTGTTCTCATGCAGTCACCGTATTGTGTGAGTGGATGCGTGTGTGTGTGCGCATGCAGGTGTGTGTGGGTGTTTGCAACTGTGTGGATGTGTGGTCGTAATAAGCTGTCAGTATGGATAATGTCGCACGATGAAGTCACTGCGTGATGGCACTCTTTAAGACAGCTGCTTTCCGGTGAAATGAAAGCAATATGTCATATTTTGTTCTTTTTTCTTGTGGTTTTGGGATTGAGAATTCTGAACCACCCACTGCTATGTGTATATATTTGCCAACAAGTGTGATCTACGGCGGATAAAGACTTCTTAATGTAGTGCTCTAAGCCTTGTGTGTTCTTTTATCATGGTGTTATCCACTGTCAGGAAAGATATATGCTTTGTTTTGTTTTAAATCTTGTTATTTTACTCTTTTAATTTATGCAACAACCAAAAAAAAAAAAAAGGGAAAATGACAATCGTGGTGCGTTGACAGAAATAAGAAATTAATTGAATGGTCGCTATGTAGGTGATTGGATGGAATTGTGGGGTCTTGAGCTTTGTTATATCTCCTTGAAGACAAGTGTAATATGATATAGCGTGATTACTGAGGGAAGTGATGGAATTTTGTTTGGTATCGAGATGGCTTAAATGCCAGTATTTCCCCCTCCCTTGTTTTGTATAAGATGGAAATAACCTTGAGGGAATCTGTATTCATCGAACATCTTTCACCAAACCTTGAAATGGGGTGAACAACTTCTAGTACTTAAAACCTTGGAGTAGGATGTAGGTCACAATTTGTGCGAAACACTTCAATTGTGTATGTAGCCCCTGTTGGCAAATTACTCCTTGAAGAAAGTCAGTCAGTAAGATGATTGACCGTCACGACTTGCCCACTTGTGAAAAAAAAAAGTATTCCTTGATCCGTGTCAGTTTTAATTTTTGTAGATCTGAGAACAGACTGCCATTGATGCATCACTCATAATGAAAATCTGTGTATTTTCTATTTCAAATTGGGAGCATAATTATATATATATATTTTTTTCTAGCTTCACAATTGGACGTGTATGATTTATCATGTGTTGGCATGAATGACACAGATTTAAGAAGAGCCTTTACTGTCAAGGTGTTTCTTATAGAGCTAGCTTTTTTCGTTTATTGTTTTCTTATATGAATGAAAGCATCTTGTATTCAGCAAATTGCAGAAACTTTTGAATCAATTTTGATACCAGTATTCAGCTGATCGTGCATTTGATAGAGCAGTCCAGGTTCAACGAGTCCTGTTACGATATTGCGGGAACAGTTTTCAAAATGAGTGGTACCATTTAGTAGCTGAGCAGATTTTCATTGTGTGTTGAAAATGTACGAACCAGGGACTTTATGCGTAATGCTGGTGATAAGAACAAGAGAGAAAGAAAAAAAATAATGCAAAAAACAGAACTTGGTCAATTTCTGTGTTCAGAAGTCAGAACATGTTGTCAAGGAGCTTCCTGGCACATTTTATGTCCAGAGAGGGGAAAATAGAGGAGGAGGGGTAATGTGTCTGATTTCATGTGTTCCCAGTGATTTCTGAGATTAAATGTGTGCTGTACTTCGTTCCTGCAATGAAAGCCTTCCAAATCAGCATTCTTCAGCACTCTAGGGAACCACACAGGGAGAGATGAATTTTTGATGTGTGGCGGGATTGCCTCGTTTGGGGTCACTCGGGAAATGTGATGGGGAAGCGTTGGGATCACCCGGGGGCATGCACCGCGGATGTGACGATGAATTGGTCCAGTTGCAGTGTACAAGCAATAAATATGATAGATCAATGGGAGCTGCACAAAATTAATCATTGATATGCAATTGATTTATGTTACTGGTTTGATGTGAATATCAGGTAAATGCATTTTTTTTTCCAATTACTTTTTGTTGTTGTAATGCTTCCCTCATTTCTACATAATATCTTCCATTTCCCTGATCAAGTTTCGGTCCCTTAGTTAGAGTGGAATGGACTTTTGGAAAAAAAAAAAAGATAGTTGTTTTCCCCCTCAATTGAGTCTAGACTCTTAAGATTGTTATAGCACCTGGTTACGGGACCAAAAATGACTTCCGGAAAACAAACGAGACCCAGACTGTTACCTCATCTAGTCCCATGTACTGACAATCGTGGGTCTCCGGAGACCAACTTGCACCAGTTTTGTGGGCACCACATCATTTGTACCATTTGTGATTATATTCCAGCCGAGATGAAGATAGAGTGTTCTTCCTGTCGTGAGAGAATTGAAGACAATGGTGAATTGGGGAGGTCACCATCCACTAGATATCCCCAGAGTAAGCACAATGCCTCATCGCAAGTCTACCGTTGCTCGGAAGTATTCATTAGAGAAAAGTATTCATCAACATGTTTTCCTGTATATCCATAGCTTCCTTCGTAGTTGTGGTTTTGCACCGAGATTTTTGTCTATTTCTTTTTCCATTTTTCAACATGGCCTACCATTTAGGCCAAGAATATGTGTGTCTCATTGCACCCATTTTTTTTTTCTTTTTCTGTGACAACACTTTTTCTTCTTCCGCGCAAGAATGGCAAAAATGTATTCCAGTGTAGCTAGTTGCACAATAGCAGCAGGAAATAAAAAAATGATTTACTATCAGTCCGACTCGAGAATCATGGCTTTAATGAGGCATTCTTTGTGTGTACACTGTGTGTGAAGCAAAGGTTTACATGAACTGATTTTTCTGTTTATATTTGTTTTTCAGCATTCTCTTTTTTTTCACAGACATTTCATTCAGGTGATTGAGATTTCTGTAAAGAAAACGTTTTGTTATATCTTTGCTGAGGATACTGTGGCATTGACAAGATTATTTTAGTCTCTGCTGCCTCTATCCTTGCTCTCTTTTCTTGCTAGTGTGATATTTCTTGCAATGTCAGTAAAAATAAGATTTTGCATCTCCTCAAAATGAAATACATTGTATTTCCAGACACACACAAAAAAGTAAAATTCACCAAAGCATTTCAGTGTTTGTCTCTGTATTGTGGCCTGTTAAAAAATGATTGATTTGTGAAAGAAAATGGAATATTTGCAATAGTACTCAAATTTTAGGCTGTCTTTTATCTCATATTTAAGCATATTTATGCATCACTTTTAAGATGCAGATAGGTCAGATTCATTAGATTCATTTGTGTATTTGAAAGCAGTGTGTTTCTCCTATCTCCTGTATATTGCAACAGTACTTTCAAGCATTAATTAGAATTTCTGCTCTGTACAATGTCCATTAAGGTTTACTTGTGTTCAGCTGTAGACTGGATGGTGCATTTTGTGTTACGAGACTATCCCACTTTTTTTCTGTGGTACCCAACACACCATGTAAAAGTAATTTGTTTATGCAAAATGTTGATATAACCTAAATCAACATATTTTTGCAGTTTTAAAGATATCTTTTGCACAAGCTAAGGCTTATTTTAGTCGCGTACATAAGGAGTGTTGTTTGGGATCTTTTTCCCCCGTTTATCATTTGTGCTACTGTCGCATGCATTATCCTCTGTATATGTTCATTTAACTTATCTTTCCGTTCTGTCAAATCTTTGAAATATGCACAGAAATAGAGAAAAAATCAGACATTTCATAGCCTTTCTTATGAGTACCTTAATTTATTCTGTATTTTTTTGCCTTGTCTAGCTTTTATGTAATTATGAGTGAAACACAATCATTGTTATTTTGTAAGTTGGTACATAGTTTAACAGTGGAGGAAAAAAAATCATGTAATATGTTTCATTTGTTATGCATCTGCTTTTTTTTTTCCCGTAATTTTGAAATATCGCCAAAATTTGTTTGTATTGTTCTTGCTATTTTGTCTCTAAAGCACATCTGTACTTTTGTTTCAGGAGTGAAGGTGTCTTGATTAAATACCATACTGTGTAAACGTACCACTGTGTCTGTTCATCAGCCTTTTCAGATGTCCTATTTTGTGTCGCTTTTCTCACTAGGTAGCAGAGACTCCAACCTCAAGCACCTTCTGATCTGGAGATTCTCCCGCCTGAAACCCCTAGCAAACGGGAGACTCCAACTTGGTGTGCGCAAAGCGCACATCATGAGCGCAAAGTGTGAAGTTCCTTACGGCCGGGGTCCAGGGCCCATTTAAGGGCCCTGGAAGCTCTATGGTTCTAAATGCTCTCCCATGCTATCGAAGGCTTATATTTCTTAACATACGATGGCCATAGGTTGTAAGAAATCATTTCAAGCGGGAGACACAGAGCCAGGGCAGGAGAAATTAAATCTCAAACGGGAGAACGGGAGATTTTGCAAAAATGGGGTTTCGGTGGGAGATCTCCCGTCGAAAACAGGAGAGTTGGAGTCTCTGAGGGTGTGTGTGTACACTGTGGTGTTGGTGTCTTTACTGTTGTGAGCTCAGTGCATATTGTGGTGCTGCTGTTGTTAGTGTGAATGAATAAATGTAGAAGATATATTCATATAAATGTACATGTTTTCTGCACCAGGAAGTTGGTCTAAGATTTGCAGAATTGTCAGAGATTGGTGTTGTAATACATAATGAACATTGTTCTAAACCCAAGTTTTATTTGATAACTGTATCTTGCGACCATTCAAAACATTAAGAAACAAAACAGTCTCACGTTCATACGTATCAAAGAGTCTGAATGTTGTTACAAAAAAAATTCCTGACTTTTGAAAACTATATATCAGATAACACTGTCATTGATATGAGTAATAGCTGAATAGTGTACAATTTAGTTGGAGGTGATTTGAATATGAAAGCATACAAATGTAAATCAGTTTCATTAAATCCACAATTAATATTAAAGTTAGGTTCCAGATTTTGGTCAAATTTTAACCCTCTGTACAAAATTGAACTTTACACAGGAGCCAATTATGTGTATGTGAGTGTGTGCTAAATATGCCATGAACAATGGACATGATCACCACCTTTTCAGAACTCTGCTGACTACACTGTAGGCTTCTGGTCACTTGCTCCAAGGCACATGAATGCTTTATCAATAATTCATGATCAATTGCCCTGGGCACTGCTAGTCTGAATTCATGGTAAATGAGTAAAATGCATACACATGAAAAAAGTAGGCACGTTTCCATGTGCTTGGATTCACTACATTTCAGGATGAATAAAGACTAGCTGTGATAGTGGAATTTCTCATGAATGAATACAGCATTCAAAACCTGGCCATTGTCTGGGTGTTGATAACACACTCCCATACACACCAGTTGACCTCTGTGCAAAGATAAAGTTTTGTACGGAGGGTTGAAAATAGAGCCAAATCTGAACCCTAACTTACAAATTAATCAATTGCATGTAATGAAACTGATTTATGCACTAGTCAGCTATTGCTCACATCAATGTCGGTGTTATCTGATTTAAAGTTTTTGATCAAAAGTGGGAAATGTTTTTTTTTGTACCACCTAGTATATGTGTGTCTGTGTCTGTATGTGTGCAAGTGATGGAGAGACAGAAATTTAGAGAGAGACAGAGAGAGAGAGAGAATATCTGTAGAAAATGGAAATGTCTCATTAGGAATGACAAATAAAATGAAATACAAGTACCATTGAAATTATCAGTTCTGTGTTTCATTGTTTAACACATAATATATTTTAGATTTGATCTTATGTAAAGTAATAGATATGCAACTTACTATAAAATCATCACCTTTAAACACATTTACAAAAGAAAACGTTCATTGCCATGTTTTGTCAGTAATGAAAGATCAAAGAGTTGTCAGTGGCAGAAGTTCAGAAACTCGTACGTAGGGTAGTAGCCTATGTCCTCAAGACCCACATGCAGAGTTTTCACTTAAAAGGTTATCAAACTTGTCCACGGCATATGACATCTCACATCTGAAGTGCAGAGGTCAAAACATTCCAATGTTGCAGCTTTTTACAAAACTACTGGGGGGGGGGAGGGGAGGTGGGGCTGATGTATGAACACTCAAAGGAGAGCCTGAAATAACAAGACCATCTGCTCTGAGACTTTAAACAAAAAGACAGGAAAAGCTTAGATGCAAAGCATCACCGCTGCTCTTCAGAACTTAAAAGTCATCGCAGTCTATCTCTATCTTCTGGTTCTAACATAACAATTCTAGGACCTCCCTGCTTTAATATGGAATTTTCATTGCCTTATTGACATACACGCAATGCCAAACTATTACCATAACAAATCTTTGGAATTCCACTGATGTTGATGTTTGTTTGTTGGCAGCCCTGCATGATGTTCACTTTTTGGATTACATGCGATCAACTTCAACAAGATGAAATAAAAACCTTTACATTACTAAAATTTTTTTTTTTTTAAAAAGGAAAGAAAACAAAGATAGATTTTTAATCATCACTGTCAAGGCATTGACACAGCTCAGCATACTATAAAAGTGGAAATTTTCGCGGTGTTGAAATTTTCGCGCATTTCGCGCACCCGCAAGCTAGCGTGAAAATTAAAGCACACGAATATTTTTGCGTGCCCTATGTTCCAGTTGTTTATGTCTTGATTCCGCGGAATTAAAAACATGCGAAACTCTTCTTACGTGGCCAAGCACGAAAAATTAGTCACGCAAAAATATCCACTTTTACAGTAAAATATACCAGAACTTAATATATCACATCATGTTTTCTGAGTGTGTGAATGGGTTACAACAAAATATGGCAATGTCTCTCTTAAAAGACAAACATACTCTTTCAACATGGCTACTTGGGATTAAAGTACAAAAGAGAAGCTTGTAATCAAGAATTGAAAAGTGACAAACATAGTCTGAAGTATATCATAAACCTCAGGATAATTTATCATCGCTGGGGTGGCAAGACCTTGTATCTGCAATTTTGGTGAAAATGACTTTTTCGGATTAATGGTCAAACAATGGGTTACGTGATGTCCTGTCCAAATAAAATTGTCTTACTCTACAAATGAAGCCACCATGGCATGTCAAAGGAAAGGCTTTCCCATTCGCTATAGTGCTTTGGCCGCCATGTTTTTTGGCTCTCCTGAACATTTGCCATTTTGTAGATACGAGGTCTTGTCGCCTCATCGACGTTATATCATCTGTAAATTATATTTCAGCAATTCTTTGAGACCATTAAAAGTGTAATCTTTAATAAAAACCTGCCAATACAATGTACATCCTATGAAAGGTGGCTCAATGACAACTACAATTTGTATGAGGCAAGAAAGTGTGTACCTAATGAAGAGAATCTTTCCATCAATTAAACATAGAGAGAGGGGGGTTGGGTTTAAAACAATGCGATAATGAAAGAAATTATTACAATGACAATACAGGATCACAGATATCCGTAAATTTTGATGGCTAAGACGCACCTGATTGTAATGATCATGATTCCTAGGGGGATTAGTGGGACTAGAAGAATGTTGCCATTGTTAAGCAGTTTTATTTCTTTCAACTATTGTTATTCAAGTAATTCATATATTTCCTATTAAAGGGTTGGGGAAAGAGAATTCTGTTCATCAAAAAATGAAATAATAATAATATGTATATATGGGGAATATAAATATAATTATATGCAACCTGCAGAGTGTTTGATTGTGTGGCACACACAGCTATGATAGCTTGCTATACAAGCAGAAGGCAATGTGAAGTGAAGCTTGAGGACAGAAAAATACTTTGCATGGTGGTTTTCTGGACGTACTCTTTACTGCACTGCACTCACGCCCCAAAAAGATGGCCATATCTGATATTACACCCCACTGATAGCATCTACCGGTAGTCACATTGGGGACGCACTTGTGCCCATCCCTGTCAATGCTGTCGACATATCATTATCAAGGACACATCCTTGCACAGTGACAATGACATCAACCTTGTTTCCTTCTGCCTGACGTGATCATCACAAAAGTTCTTGGTGCGCCTGCTCTTCATGTCACACAAAGCCAAAGGCTACACAAGATGGAGATTTTACCGTGCCATTCTGACACATCCATCCATCCATCCATGCTCCTCACACACACTGGAATAAAAAAACATCATAAAAGGGGTTTGCTGCATGTGAAAATGCAGTATTTCACCCCGAGCACGTAATGAGGAAACCAGCACAGTTCCTGAAGACGACGCATTCAGAGTGCATTAGTTATCCACGTCCATTTGCACAATGATGATGATGATGAAATGGGTTAGTTCCCTGTCAGATGAAATTCCACCAGTTGTCGATGCCGACCACATTGACGAGCTCATTGGGATCCAGGTCTTCCTGCTCATCATCCGTATCGACGATGCCTTCGAAAAGGCGGTTGCCGCATTGCCCGCGGAAGTGGCTGTATGGGTCGGAGCGGGGCAGTACCGCAGAGCAGAGCCAGCAGAAGTAGCATCGGCATTTTGTGCACGTCATTTTGTTGCAGCCGTCATATTTCTGCCGACATGAGAAGACAAAATTGCACACATGAAAAAGGTAACTATGCTTCCTACCCCCGCTGACTCAATGTAAAACAAGATACTTTCGCTGCATGAAATTTTCGTGAGTTGCCTCTAACATTCAATGCATAGTGTAGACAAGAACATTTGCATGCATATCAATTTTGCGATCTTGGCTCTCACAAAATTTGTGAAATTAAAATGCACGCAAACATTCCCCTTTTACAGTACATGCACGTAGGCATTCAAACAAGAACCAATTAACATGAAGGCTTAATTTTATGGGTCGATTATGCATGTTTGGCAGTGTATTTTCATCATGGCTCCTACTAAATCACTAAATAATCAGTATTCATTTACGTCAATGAAGAGCAATTTGGCTTGTTTTGCACAAACTCGTGACAAACCCCAATGACAAGAAGCTTTCAAGATACAATGTCAGTATCTCACACCACATGTATAAACATTGAAAATACTGCATCAACACCGTGGACATAATGAACTATTTACGAAAGAAGATCCAGTGGGACTAAATTTGTCCATTATTACACTTTATAAAATGGGTTCAAGAACGTAGCCAATAGGAAGCGCTGAAATGAGTCACGTGGGCTTTGATTACTTTAGTACCATTGCACTGCAGTACCAGTGCGCACTCAATCAGTTGTTACAAGTGCGTCGCGTGCAACTATATGCACTGTCAATCCTGTAAACAACTTCTGGTTCGGGCTGCCGGCCGGCCTTTCTTGTGTGCATATGTGGCGTACGTATACAGTACTCTTATACGTTCAGTACTTACATGTGCGGGATTTCCGAGTGCGACGTGCTTGACTCGACTCTCTCGAGCGAGTGCTACATGTAGCTGACTGGTATTGACCCACAAAGGTACGTGAAAAATGCTGTTAGTTTTCGACCCATTTTATAAAACAAATGATGCACAGGATTATTTTGTGGCGTTAGTGGAGATGCAGCGCACTCGAGGGTATTTACAATTGTGAAACATGCACCTCCACTAACGCACTCTATCCTGTGCATCATTTGTTACAGTTCAATGCCTAATAAGTAATCAGGTACATCAAACATCAGTGTTTTTGTCCATAGGCACAGACAAACACACATATCTTCACTAGCCCTCATAAGGAAGGAACTCTATTATTTCCTATCTACCTCACACAGCATAACACATACAGCAAAGGTGTGTCAAGCTTGCATTTATTGGCATGGTTCTCACTTGGAGATATTAGCACTACACAAACACACAGAAAATGCACACACACACATACATGAATACACATGTATGAATAGTGTGTGAAGGAAGGATAAAGACCAGCATACCTGAATGGCCCTGGAGCACTGGGGGCAGTTCTTGCTGTGCTTGCGGATCCATTCCTCACTGTTGCAGTCGTCGATGACCTGCCGCAGCGTCCTCTTGCCAAACTTCTGCTCCAGAATGGACCTCTCTTCTGAGGATGCATTCTCATACTCGTCCTTTAACTTCCGGTACTCCTCTAATAAAAACATACAAACAAACAAACATCCAAATTGAGGTTGGAGATAGTATCAGAAACATTTTTTTTTTTGCATGCCAACTTATACAATGTATTACAAAGACCATTGAGAAAGAAGGCCATAATGTGACACAAGTCATCTTCATTTGGGATACAAACTTTTTGTATACAGGTCAAACTCCACAGTATATTGCTCATTGCATACAAGTTTAGACTTTAGATCAGTGCTTCCAGAGTGGGAAAGGTAGTGAAATTCGTTTGTACATCATCATGGGACACACTTTTTCTTGTACTGATTTTTGTTCTGTCATACAGCATTCCTATTTACATCAATTTTGTTCTTCTCACTTTCAAATCAAGAATAATCCTCAGTTGAGGATGAAAGCTGACAGATATTCCCTTGAACATGAGGGCAAATACCTAACCAGGCAGTATTAAGTTTC
Source organism: Diadema antillarum (assembly GCF_040938485.1). Classification (NCBI taxonomy): domain Eukaryota; kingdom Metazoa; phylum Echinodermata; class Echinoidea; order Diadematoida; family Diadematidae; genus Diadema; species Diadema antillarum. Next base: position 2,255,299 of record NW_027270892.1, on the reverse strand, counting down.
CACACAAATGTCAAGTTCTGAATACCTCAAAAATACTGGCTAGAAACATTTTTCCCATGCGTACGAGAAATTGATTTCTGGATTGAAGAGTACATACATATCTCTGGATAGTAAATACAGAGGAACCTCGTTATAAACAGATCGGATACAGCAAGGTAGCTGATATAAAGCTGTGTTTACACCATGTTCCCGGCAACCATGGCAGCTACATTTCAGGCCACCATGGACAGAACGGGATGGATGTGAAACAATGAAGTGAGACATGATAGCCAAACTGGACAGTTCGTGATTGCCGTGGATGTCGTGTCAGATTTTTAAACTGTCAAAAAATTTGCCAAGGCAAATGAATCTTGTATGCCAGGATAAAGCGGGGTGAACGCAACGAAACATGATGGCACGTTATAGGGTGTAACAAATCTTGGAGGCAGTACGTAGTGGGAGGCGACGGAAAATATTGATAGTCTAGCCTGACCAGACGCTGTGAGAATAGTGTCTGATAGCTATTATGTTCACCGGGGCGAGGACTGGAACTAACATCACTAGAATGCAAAGGGGGGAAAAACAGTAGAATGTCTCATCTACCCATGGCGCACTACGTTTCAGGCAAATGGGGCTGCCGTGGCTGCCGGGAACATGGTGTAATAAACGCAGCTTAACCAGGCTATTTTGCAGGTACCATTACTTCTGTATTCTTCTTATTTAAATCCCTGATATAATGAGATACATAATACAACAAAGAATTTCAATCGTCCCAAGCAGCTTGTTATTTAAAACGAGGTTCCCTGTACCACAAGCATGCACATGTCAGCACTCAAACTGAAGCAAAATACAGCTCCATGTAGTCAGTCAAACTTGAATTTCAATCGTCCCAAGCAGCTTGTTATTTAAAACGAGGTTCCCTGTACCACAAGCATGCACATGTCAGCACTCAAACTGAAGCAAAATACAGCTCCATGTAGTCAGTCAAACTTGATTCATGCATCGTTCCTACACAAGCCTGTAACTCACCTTGACTGATTTTGCAAGGGGCCACTCCGTGAAAGGTGTTTTTGCACAGGATGCAGAAGGCAAAGCGACATTGAGGGCACAAACCCATATTGGTCTTCTCGTCGCGGATCACCGGACACTGACACGCCTTCCTCGGACAGAAGACGATGTCGCCCATCTCGCTCAAGGACAGGTCCAGCAGGCGTGCATCGTACTTCTCAAAGACTTCGTGATCAACAAGTTCCTTGACCTGTGGTCAAGAGATATTACAGTAATGACTGATGAAATTCTGTTATCACTAAAGTCAAGACCAGAAACACTCTAAATATATCCACAACTTCAACTTTAAATTTAACATAATACCTATGGGAATATGGTATATCATGTACAAAGTATTTGAGGATTTTATAACCTTGCCTATAAAGGGTTAGAACACTTCATGTTATTTACATTATAAAGTGGCAACTTTGCTTACAAGTACACTAAAATACCTGAAATAAGAGCTGTTCTTACTATCTTTTTTTTCAAGCTGCGATACTGAAATGCTCCACAACATATATCTTTTTACCTCGCTGTAGAATGTAATTGTAATTTATGTGCAATTCTTTGCTTTTTTATATCTGGTTGTTTTCAACAACATTTCACGAGCTTCATACACACTCTAAAAGGAGTGAAGTGGTTCACTGCATTGGGAATTTTGTGACAAGGGATGCTTCTCACCTGTGGGGCCAGTGCCTGGGATGTGCAGTCGTTTTCGGGACACAGCAGGCCCTTCACGTCCCCATCCAAGATCTTGACGCGGAAGTGCTCAGCCATGCAAGCCTTGCAGTAGACGTGGCCGCATCCAGAGAACCGGAGGCAGTCGCGGCCAAACTTGTCCTCATAGCACACCCCGCACGTGTTGAAGGAGGCATCGAAGATGCGGTCCTGCGTCAGCTTGTCATGGGCCACAATTGTTGGGGTGAGATGGGTGAGGGCAGCGGTATCCTGCATCGCTCGTACGCCCAACCTCATCGCTACACCAGCGGGCTTCAATTTCGTGGGAATTCAGAAGAACAACAATCACACTGTTTACAGGCTTGAATGTAGGACTTAGCATTTTCAAATGATTATTGACTTTTTCTATGCAAGATCAAGGGCCTTTAACCCTTGACCTCGTCCACCTTCATCAATTTTCCCAGAATGTCGGACTTAGCATTTTCGAATGATTATGGACTTTTTCAATGTAAGATCATGGACCTTTGACCCTTGACCATGTCCACCTTCATCAATTTTCCAGCTTGATAAGCATATTCAGGTGACACATCTGTGGTGTAAATTTTGTGGTCACAGCTTAAAGCTGTGGAAAGTTATTTCTATTTAGAGCATACTTTATATGGTGCTTATCAGGTAAAGTTCATTTACATTTCAACCTTTGACCTTGTCAGAATTCATCAATATTCGGAGTTGACTAGCATTTTTTTGGTGCTGTAGGGTCTACCTGTGGTGTGAATTTAGTGATTATAGCTCACAGCTGTGAAGAATCATATAGAATACAGCAAATTGTTGAAGACAATGCAGCCGCTGCTAGCAATGACAGAAAAATGATGCCTATGAAGAAAGTGTCATGAGAAGATATGACACTTGTTACAATCTCCATTGATAAAACATTAATTGGAGAAAAGCAGGTTGCCTCTCACTGATAAGGGCAGACAATTTGATTTTTCTCTGTAAAGAAAGGCAGAAGAGAAAAAAAAAAAGGAAGTGGAAGAGATTGTTAACTCACCTGTTGCATCAGCCCGACCCCACCTGTAGCTCCCTCCAGTGCCTCCCCACCATCCCCGCCCGGTCCCGCCCTTGGTCCTGCCTGGTATCCCTGCCCTTCCATCATGGAACGCTGCCTCAGGGTGCGGGGCAGGTCAGAGACGTCCAGGTCAATGGGGGAGGTGATGCCCAGGTGGGAGAGGGTCTCCGTCTTGAGGAACTCCGTCCACTGGTAGATGACCACCTCATTAGCATTGCTCTCCCATATTTCATCCAGCTTCTCACAAAGTCTTGTCAGCTGAAAATAACACACATACATGTACAGTATGTCCCCCCAAAAAATACAATCAGATCTCTGCATTGAAAACTTCCAATATGAATAGACTGTCTAAATGCTACTTCAGGGTCTTAAAATCTGAGCTATCATTGTTATTTCTTTGGGACATACGGTACATACAAAGGATAAAGCTCTCTTTGCTTTTGCAAAGAGGCGAGAGTGTAGACTAATGTCTTTTTCCATCTTGATGGTAATTTTTTCATACCATAAATTATTTGGCACATCTACTTGTGCCCTACAGAATCATGGCTTGTTGGGGTTTGAAATGTGCAGTATTGACTTCAGGACAGAGCTGCCCATATTTCTGTTCAGTGGCAACAGCTGATAAAAAATAAGAAGGGTAAGTCAAAACACTCTTTTCTAGGTAGGACAGCACAGCAGGGGCAGCAACACCAGTATATTACACAAGAACAGCTAGATCTCACCTGGTTCACAGAAAGCCACTTTGAGGAGAGAGTGAAGTCGGGGGCACTCTTGGACGGGTAGTCCCGAGGGTACTGGAAGTTGAGCTCTATAGGGGGCAGTGAGACGACGGGTAGGAGCCAGGAGTTCTCCCCATTCTCCCTCAGTGTGGCACCTAAATGGAGGTCATCGGTAAAACAGAGCCATTCAATGTGCTGCTTCATTGTCATGCAAAAATGTATTCTTCACAAGAAGATACAAGTACCGGGTAAGATTGCTGTGCTATATTGTACAAGAAACTATACAAGTATAAGCACAGCAAGTATGCAAACATACCATTGGTATACAACCTGGGGCCCATTTCATAAAACTTGTCATCAGTGACAAGTTGTCATAGATGTGACAAGCTACTGAAATCATTGCATCTGATTGGCTGAGAGCAAATTTGCCATAGAAATGTGGCAGTCGTCACAGATAAAAAGTTTTATGAAACAGGCCCCTGATTAATTTTCTTTTCCTCTAATTTCCAGTCTAACCCTTTAAAGGAAACCTCCGGATGATTTTCAGACTTTTACATTTGAACAACTATAAATTAGTTATACTGAGCATAAAGTTTTAGAATTTAGAGTGATTGGGTTGAGGAAGAAGAATGTTTTTCAAAATTTACAACAAATTGCCATGAACAATAATGACATGGCAGCCTCACCATATTATTCTTATATTATTCTTAAAGAATCCATGAGTTTGGGCTCAAGCAAGCAGAACAAAAGAAGATGGCATGCCTACATTCTACACTGGTGAACTTGTTAAGGAAGTGGTATCGTAATGGAATTACACTGCTACATTTCTGAAACATGCGTGGCTCCTATGTCATCAACACTATTCAGTGTAATTTGTTAAGATTTTTCAGAGTACTGTTTCTCTGCTCAGGGACCACAATAATTTCCACAAATCTACACATGGAGCTGTCGATTATGTACCACATGATGTGAAATTATGAAAATCGTCTGGAATGCCCTTTTAAGGATGAGTCCCGATTATACTCGGGCAGATATGGGAAATGCATGTCATACAGGTTGTAGCAAAATAAACCCATCCTCAACAGGTAAAAAAACAAAAACAAAAACAAATAAAATATTCAGATAAATTAATCATCTGCCTCTCCCATTCAAATGGATTTGAAATTGACAAAGTAGAATCAACGCACAATCACTGTCAATGGCGATTTGTTAAGTAGTCAACCCACCAAGCGCCCTCGCTTGCTGTACCATGGTCCCACTCAGCTTGACGCAGCAGTCATCGGGTAGCTCGACGGCAGCATAAAAGCTACCTCCGGACTGGTCCTCGAGAGCCGCAAACGTATCCTCATCCTCAAAGATGCTGGCCAGTGCCAGCAGCTCATCGGCCTGGTTCTCCTTGTCGTCCTCATCCATTGACGTTGGCTATAGGGCTATGCAGCAGTGGGAGGTTGGTCCAAGCATTAAAGCCAATGTCATCTCATGGTATGCCTCGCAGTTCTGTCATTTACAGCGAAGTAATAATAATAATGATCATGATGATGACAACAGTAAATACTAATGAAGAAGAAGAAGAAGTAGTAGTAGTAGTAGTAGTAGTGTAGTAGTAGTAGAAGCAGAAGTAGTAATAGTAGGAGTAGATGTACTTAGTAGTAGTAGTAGTTTTGATAATGATGGTGATGATAATCACAATGATAATAATCATATGAAAGATATTATTCAGAGGGGTGAAGGTTAAGGTGCGAGTTTCTTCACTTTGTCTCCCTCTACAAATTAAATCTAAGATCCCAACTGCGCCCCCTCCCTCCATAGGTACTCGTATTAAATACACATGAATTTCACAGTCATGCATCATTACTGAGTAGATGTGTAATTGAACTGTTTTTAGTTTGGTTTGTTAGTCTGTTTCTCATCTCTTCGCTTTTATTATTTTCATAGCTAATGATGGCACTCTTGTTCTATTGTACACAAACAGCCGTGATATGCAGGGTGCCAATGTCAAGGGTAACCTGCTGATATGTGGTACCCTAACCAACCATACCATTAATTACATCTCAATGAATGTGTGCTGCATTCACAGCTTACACTAACTTAACAGGTTGCCCACCATAAAAATGCCACTTGTAAGCTTGTACGTCTTGCTCAGCTTATCTCAATCATGTTTGCTTACTTAGTCAGTAATTCCAAAGCTGATTTGAAACTGAACAATTATTCATTTCTATTCTGTTTGAAGAAGACTTTGGCTACACTAAAATTTACAATGGTTTTTTTTCCTATGCAAACAAGATGTTGACTCAAGATATTGAAATGGTCGCACATAACCATTGTATTTCATTGTAACAACAGATGATAGAGCTAACAGGTTAGAGCCAGGCAGAGGTTTCTATAATTTACATGGTCATCGCGCAACGCGAGCACATTGCTAGTGATGATACATTTATTTCATCAAGTTTAACAGTTCTAGCTCTAGATATTTAACATAACTTCTATGTAGAATTAAAAGACCACCTACAAATAGAACCTCTAACTGTTAGGCCTACGGCTCTAGACTCCTGTGGACAAAGAAAATGCCCGGCGGCCGGCCGGCCTGCCTGCCTGCCAACATGACAACAGTCCCACATACTTTCGAATATGTTAGTGGATTCTAGGCAGTGAAAGGCAAAACGGAATATAAATTCAGGAAACAAAGTCGATAAAAGACAGACTCACCGTCCACTTTAATTGCACTTGTAAACTCGTGCACACAACCGTAGACTGACTACTTCTGCATCAACTCTCCCTCACGATAGTTGATAGTGAGTTTTCTACTGACAACAACTCGCCTTTCCGCTTCCCCGCTTACAGCGTGATGTCGCAATGCTGTAAGCGTATTACACAACCGGCCGACTGCCGGATGCCCAGCTAAAGTAGCTAGAGATCCGAGTCCCGATCTGAGTGAACAGGCGCGGCGCTACTTGGCAGGCGCTAGAGGCAGCGGCAGCTGTGTTTTAAAATCATGGGGGAGGGGAGGTCGGAGGGGCTGGTCTCTAGCAAGAAAACCTGTTTTAAGGTCAGTGGATTACAGACATCCGCTTGACGAAGCTATTATTTGCCATTTACAGGTGAAACAAAAACCCAGCCTTTGTGCTTCACGATAGTTCAAAAATGTGAGTTAGGGATAGAAACAACCAAAGTAAAAAATCAAATCAGTAGGCCTATAACTTGTCAATAAGTACCTATACGAAATGTGAAAAATAATTATTAGGCCTATAAAATGTTTCGCGATTAAACCGTCTACAGTTATGGTTTAGTGGGGAAATAGTGATATCTTCCTATATTTAGGCTTTATTACGAACTTTTTATAGGGCAGGATGTTTTGTGATACAACTGACCTACACATAATCACATATGCATCAAATGTGATATCTCGAACATTTTTTTTAATCACTGCTCCCAATGGTAAACAATACCTTAGATCATCACAGTGATAGGCCTATTTCGACCAGGGCGGTAAGACGAAACGTCTCCCTGGTATGACATATAGGGCCTAATCAGACTAGTTCCATGAATTCAAGAGAGAACTATTCTTCTGTGTGTTTTGATGTCAATGTATGCAATAAATCCTGCAATTCATCTCTCCCACATTAACATTCAAGTTTGGGGAAAAGCATTGATGTATAGAGTCAAAACATACAGAGTGGAAGAAGTACTATAGTAGTGATTAGATCTAAAAATGTTACAGAATTTCAGTTTTATGCATTTCACAACTTACTAGCAATCAAACAGAACAAGGTTCGCGTGTTTTTCGAATCGAATGTGGTAGACCGCTACAATTATGTTGTCTTGACCTCACAGTAAGGTAACTTACTCTTTGCAATAATAATATATCTAAAAAAACTCGTACAACTGCGTTGCAAATGAGACTTTGAGGGAGGGATTCGGTCTTGGATCGTATACTAAACTTAGTTATAGCTGTTTGTTTATGGGCCAAAGCAAATTAATGATCTCTTAAAATGTTTATTATAAAAGTGTGTTTGAGGTGACATCATCTTTCTATCCTGCAAACGTGGTTTCAACAATTTTCATTGTTTCTTGAAATTCGTGAAAACATTTAGATTGTTAAATCCACATAAAAATTATGCAGTTCATTTTCATTAATTTGTTATTGTCGATCCGACCCTTATGGAACATGGTCACACAGTGTGGTTTATGTGGTAGACCTAATGTCCCAATTTCACAGAGTAATATGCGAATTTGGGACATTACCACCGTAAACCACACTGTGTGACCGTGTGTCTGTTCGCTATTGGTTTGTTTGTTTTTCTCCTTTTTTAGTGATACTAACTCTACGTCAGAGTGGCAGTAATGTATTGTAAAACCCGTTTAGGCCTACAGTTTCCCTTTCCACGAAACCAGAGATTCTTCACTGTCTAGCTGTTATGTCTATAAGCCTAGTAGATAATGTCCACTTTAATCATGGTCTCGGAGATGGGGTCTAGGGTGGGGATATTGAAGGGGATATAGAGGAAGTTGAGGTAAAAGAAATGGGTGACACAGTGGACAGGACTGGACAACCCCCCCCCCCCCAATGAATGAATGAATATAGTATTTCAAAATGTGCGATGCTGAGTTCTTATATTGGAGGAAACACATGATGCATTTTTCATGCGCGCCCTAAAATCATACGTCACAATAACGCAATGTAATAAATATACGCTTCACCGTTTCTAGGCAAAGCCCCCCTCAATAGTCACCATCAAAGAGTATAGAGGACCATCACTTTCGTTTGCATCGCTGCATTTGGCACCATGGAGCGGATAAGATAGAAGACTAAGAGCGATGTTATAACTTATCCATAATAAATATTTATAAACACGCTGGAATAGATAAGAAATATGTCACCAGACTTAGGCTGTATTTTTCTCTCTAACGTTCAACTCCCAAAGACAAAGCGGTACATTCTTCTTACATCAAAACATTTAAAAGCATCACCAAAGTGAGAATCCTATATCTACACCGAACTCCATCGCCTTATACCTAATACTTGTAGATTCATGGCAATTCCATATCGAGATGTTGGGGGAGACGTCCAGAGCCACTCGAATCATGCTGGGATCCACTCCAAGTAAGTGCAAACACTGGCGTAGCCAGGGGGGGGGGGGGGGCGATGGGGGCGATCGCCCCCCCCCCCCCCCCTAAGATTTGGACCGGGGATTTGGGAGGCGGAAAAAAAATGCGTGTATACTGTATGCATGCACATGAAGCGGGTCTCCTTTGCAACCTTTCATCAAATAAGATATTTTTTTTGAATATTTCACTTAAAGTGTGCACCAGATCGTTGAATTTCAATTCAAAATATGCAAAATCTCTCGTGCTTGGGAGGGGGATACCCCCTCCCAAACCCTCCCCCTCTGTGCCTCTTTCCCCAGCTTAGTACACTTTTTAGATTTACAAAAAAATTATGAATAATTCTGAGTGCACAAGACTTATCACTTATATTCCGAAAACTCAAGGTTCCCTCATGTATAAGGGGAATTTCCCCTTTTATTCGACCCTTTCCTCCCTCAGTCCCCCCTCCCCCAATCAGTTTTTTTTTTTTTGTGTGTATGATTTCCCAAATGTTGATTCCATCAAATATGCGTAGACGAGATATCTCAATTTCAACCTTAAAAAGGCAAAAGCTCCAAGGGTGGGGAAGGGTGGGGATAACACTCGCCCACGCCTTCTCCCTGCTCGCCCGCCCCTCCCCCCCCCCCTTCCGCCATGCATAGAAGTAGACTGTGGCTATACCCAGATCGCTTTATTTCAATTCTAAAAACGCAAAAGCTCCGCGAGCGGGAGGATTCCCCCTTCCCCTAAGCTCTACCTCACTAGACTTTCTACATACACACAGATGGTGCACATTCGGAATAAGAGCTATAAATCCCGTGATTTTATCACTTCGATGAAAAAGTATTGCACCAAAAATTTGCAACAGATCGCTGAATTTCAGGTCTGAAAACGCAAAATCACCTTCGTGTGGGAGGGGATATGCCCCTATCTACACTCTCGTGTGCATGCTTTTTCTGTTTGACTGCTGAACAGACAGTGTTCAAGATATTCAGTGTAAGAATTAATACAAGACGATTATTTAAATGATACCATTTTATAGGCAAATTGTTCAATAAAAATCTACACTAAAATATACTGCAACTTTAAACAAGTGGGACTGTTTGACGTCGATAGAACGCGCAAAAACATGCATCAAATTGCACCATTTGCAACATCAAAATGCAAAAAATTCTTACCGTGGGAAGGGGGACACCCCCTCCCACACCCTCCCCTCCCCCTTCGCTCGCTCCGCTCTCTCGGGTTCAGTCGCGTTCATGATATTCAGTGAAAAGAATTAATACAAGAAGCATATTTAAATGATAGTATTTTATGGGCAAACTGTTCAATGATAATCTACATCAAAATATACTGCTACCTTAAACAAGTGGGACTGTTTCACGTCGATAAAACGCGCAAAAACATGCATCAAATTGCATCATTTACAACATCAAAATGCAAAAAGTTCTTACCGTGGGAGGGGGGACACCCCCCTCCCACACCCTCCCCCCCCCCCCCTCGCTCGCTCCGCTCGCTCGGGCTCGGTCGCTTCGCTCCCTCGCAGACTAACCGCCCCCCCCCCCCCCAAGATGAAATCCTGGCTACGCCGTTGAGTGCAAACAGGAACTTTGTACGAATTCAACAGCTAGTCCACATGCACATACCAAGTTTTTGTGGAGACTGCGTCTCCATGTATTTAATCATTGCTATTACGAACTTCTTCGCGATATATCCTTGTACATGTATTTTGCTAAATGAAACTGAATTTGCGAATTGTCACATTGTTCCAAATAGTACTGCGTTGCGCATTCTCTCACCTGATGATTAGGTTTGCACGAGACTAGAAACCCTGTAATGGGTTAAATGCCTTATAGGAATATATTTTCTTTGATATAGCCCAAAAGCTTAATCACTACGACTATCGGCCTTGAATCCTTTTAACATTTATATTGTTAAGCCTTGCTAATATAATGCTTTTGAGAGACTATCTTTGATATACAACAGATGACAACCCCGAGATAGAAACATTCTTCAAGGTACAGTATTAGTATATTGTTCATACTACATGGCATTGTTGTGGATTTTGTCGATTCATTTCGGATACTCATGTTCATTTTGTCAGTTGATACTCATTTGCCAATGATATTCGTAGAAATAGGATAAATAATACACAATACATAACGTCATTACGTACTAGATATCTCTACGTGAACATTAACATTGCTGTAAAATGTAGCCATGCAGGTAGACGTATTTTTCTCATATGAGTTTCTTCCCTTGCCCTGCACAATATCAACATGCAATGACAGACAGTAATCCATTCTTTTCAATGTCTCTGACCCAGTCGCCACGTTCATTTTAAATACACGAGCTTATGATTGAATAGTATACTAGTAGGCCTAGATGGTCATGCTTTTTTCCCCAAACCTGACTCTGTAACAGATACATTCCACAGCAGTTAACCCGTTCATTTTGGTCGTTCGATGTACATTAAATAGTCTATTCCATACACTTTGACATGCCTGCTCATGCCATGATCTGTTTGTGCTGCTTGTAAATCACAGTTGTTATATGTCAAATCTGTAGGCCTGTGTTAAAATATTGTTCAGCTTTTATTATCAAAATGGAATGACAAGGGTTTTATTTTATTATTCCATAGTATCGAGTACAGAAACGTGATTACTACCATTGTTACATCACTAGTCGGAGAAATGATAAAAAGTGGTCACAAGACATGTCTACTTCTTAGTGAGTTTTACAAACTCTTTCTGGTACTGTATTTTGCTGATTCATACAGCTATCACAACGATGACAACAACTCATTTTCTTCGTACTTCTCGTCCGACGTCGGCGACGCGTCGGTCGATTCGGCCATCTCCTCGACGGACCGACAAGGCAAGTGGCAAAAGCTTCGTACCTGGTGGTCTAAGAAGAGGCACATCAGCTGCATAACCTCTCCCAACTCGAGCGACGACAGCGACGACGATTGCCTAGATGATGAGGAAGACGACGACGGAAACGCGGCGATCTTCACAAGAGCACGATGTCGTATCATGCGAGTAGTTTGCAAGCTCGATGACGTTTACAGAGGAGTCGAGAGCGTCTACCGGGCAAGATATGGACAGATCGGCGACACGGTTGCTGACGCTTCGGCCGCCGTTCGGCTGCCCGAAGAAAAAGCCGAGTGTGTGGATCCCCTCCAGTGGGATCAGATTACACTACTCAGTGCTGTGGATGTCTTGCAGGCCAAGATTCGTGCAGTCCGGAAATTGTTCACTAGTTACAAGATGAAAGTGCCTTCCCGAAACTCTGATACAAAAGAAAAGAATAATCAAGATGAAGATGAGCTTTATTCATCACAAACGAAGCCTCGGCACAACGACTTGAAATCGACTTGCAAGGTCGAACGAACCAGTGAGCATTTAAGTCTCATTTTCAAACTGCTCCAGGCGGCAAAAAGCTGCGTCTTTGACGCGGGCGCTTGCCCTTTGATGTCGGTTGGTAAATTCGTCCAGGCAGTAAGAGATGAGATGGTGGGTGCTGTCAGAAATGATATGATCATGAGAGCGTTCGGAGACCATGCTGTTGAAGGGTTGCCTTACTTTCTCACTGAAGACGATTGGACAGTTATTGATCTTAAACCGCAAGACCAAAAACGCAGTATCATAGAGCGTTGTGTAGAGTCGTCATCCAATTGTGAGGACACCGTTTCAATCACGTCAAGCGGATCGGGCTGGGGCGCCTTCTATGGGAACTGCGGTGTCACGCCAACTTCCTCGACCTCGGTCGAACACTACCACAGAATCGTAGCGTACTTCCGCAGCACTGCCCTGATTTGTGCGTATGTCTTCAAGCGACTGAAGGTCATCGACCAAGAGCTGGGTCGAGTGCAAAGGATGCTGGGTGAAATGCGGGACAAGCGCGTAAGGCACTGCAAGCCGTACAGCGACCGTGATGAGCTCCTCCGTCGCGTCATGCTGAAGGGCGAGACGCATCTCGACATGAGGAGAATCGCCATCACCAGCCTCAGCCCCGAGGAGTGCCGCGCGAAGCGCTTCATGATGAAGCTCGTTCTGCGCATCGAGAAGAGGGCAGAGTGCGTACAGCAGCGATACGACGGCTGGCGACGCGCACGCGAAATTCCACAAGTACAGCGCCCTCTGGCGGACCGCAATAGCCATGCACTTCGTGACCAGGATGTATCATCATCATCCTCCGAACGTTACGTGTGCTTCAAGATTAACGCTGGTGGCGCTGTAGTGAGGAAATATTGTGACATGAACGGTTCTTCCTTTATCCAGAAAGCCTTCGGATCCCGCGCCATTGTAGGATTTAATGTAGTCGCTTCGAATTTCCGCTGTCAACGGATTTTCACACATTGCCACTTCGAAACAAACTGATCGCTGAACACAATGTTATGCAATCCGTCGGATATTCATTCATTTTTAGAATCCTTATTTAACAAATAGCCCATGTTCTCTCACGAAAATTAATGATCAATAAAGAATCACTCTTACAAAGCTGTAAAGTCCTCTCTACTTCAAATGTTTTACGATGGTGTCCAAAGATTATCTGGAAATCCCAATACCTGACAACGCAAATTATTTGAACTTCACGGTGACTCAAACTCCCAAGACAATAATTGGATCATACCAAAATTTGAAGTCCGAAAGTATGCTTTTTGTGTATTTGTGTTTTTTTTTCAATTATGTGTTTATGATGTGATAAGTTTAGTGTTTTAATTCTATGTGAAAATACATCTTGATAAATCCGCACACGTCAGCTTTAATCAACACAAAACGCCGGTTTAATGAAATACGGAATATAAAGGGACAACAATTATGATGAGTGTAATTCACTTTCCAGTTTTAATTATAGCACAAACCAATATTTATAATGGATATATGTTTGTATGTGTGTGTACAAACACAACCAAGCAGGTTTCGAAGTATAATGTATCCAGTAAGCAAGTTCTCTTTTTTTTTTAAAGTGGGCATGGTAATACACCACAAAAGCTTTAAAAAAATTCTATGTACAGCCCCTTCCCACGACTTATCGGTGCTCTATTGCAAGGGGTGTGGATAACTCCTTCCTTTGACTAAGAAACTTCTTATTTATAGAGTGTAGTATAGGCCTAGCATAAGCGCGAGGTTATTATTGAAAGCCGGTAATCAGTCGGCACAATGTCCAATCTCTGCGGAGTGGTGGCGTGAAAGGGGTTTTAGGACACGATTACAGACTCAATTCGGCACTGAGCAGTTTCCTCTGAATTCTGCACCGCAGACAATAACGGGGGAAAAAAGAAAGAAAGATGAGCCATATTCACAGCTATAGTCGACCACCACTGAGGCAGGACTGACAGCGTGCTTTTTTTGTCCTCCCAAACAATAATTTCTTATATTCCACGTAGGGTTAGCCTATATGCCGTCCTTCTCGCTCGATCCTGGTACATACTCGTCATGGATAGTCCGTCAGGTGACATGACGTTTACTTCATCAAGGGAAGCTCACACCTCCCTGTTTTATATCACTACACCATATTGAATATGACTCTATTAAGGAACACACGTATTTCCCAAACTTTTGATAACTTTATTCTGCTTGAAGTACGCGCTAATGTAAGACTGGCAACTTTTCAATGTACTAAGCATGTTACAAAGTACTGTATCATACTTTCTTCAGAACGCAAGATTATAAACATTTCATCCTATAGCTCCCTATCATTCGTCTGGGATGGAGGTATACTACACAGTCAATAAACATTCCGTGTAATACTCGAAGTAGAGAGTTAGGAGGAAAAAAAAACATTGTAATATGAGCTGGGAAAGCGTGAAAAAAAAAGCAATTATACAGAAAGTAAGACATTCAACTGACATACAGACTGAGAAGAAATATTGTGGTGTGTGGCTAAAAAATCGAGATGTGGTTGCACCCTGAACAAAACAAATCAACACAATCACTTTTCGGGAACATTTCACCTGAAGAGGAAAATCAACACGCACCCTCACAGTTAGAACACTGTGCAACCTTTTCACCGTAATGTGCTTTAAACAGTGCTGCTGCTTGTCCGGCATCTCAGAACTTTAATTCTCTTCGCAAACTTTGGTCAAAAGTCTTCTTTTCTTTTCCCTCTCCCGAACTGAAGCGGAATGCTTGGAATTTTGTTCCAGTATCATCTCCTGTTAGTGCCTATTCTGTTCTTTATTCTGGCGCGTTGGTCCAGGACAGATGCATTGTCAAGCACACTCTCTCGTTTCGCCCAATGAGCAACAACGCTATGAGCTTGATTAGCATGATAATACAACCAAGAAACTCCTTTTGTCAGTGGTTTCCCATTGAGCAAAATGTTCCTAAACTTTTGAGTGGTCGTTTGTATTCTTGGCGAGAGTTTGGTTTCTCCTCTCACCACGCTTGTTTGCAGTTCACCAGCATCGGAGTTTGTGGATCAAAGACGGAGAGAACGCTGCATGGCTCTATAGTCTTCCGAAATTGTTGTTTAATGACTCCCTCGCATTTTCGATTGAACGTTAATTCGAGGGTCAACAAACGCAGGAGGACGCGGGCGCCAATTACTATAGTATCCGCGCTGATGACTGACCTGTTCCACTTTCCACGGTTCCTCGATAAAAGAGAACACAGTTTTGAAGTTCGGCTGCAGCGACTGATGAGGATACCATGCTTGATTGTAACAAACTGTGGAGGTAACTTGTCATATAGGCCCTTGACTGCTCTGCTTCAAAGAGGTATGAATCTTTTTCATCCATTTTATTGCGATATATGCAGTGAAACTTTTATTCCAGTCCTCCACGGAATAGAACTGTACACCTGGTATGATGCATCTTGATTAGTTTGTGCCACGATCAAAAATGAGAACTCGTTTAAAGACGCTACGGATGAGCTACATTTTGATAACTGTACACATAAAAGTCTGAACAAGTCGTGCAAAAGAAAATGTGGTGGGGAATCTCGTATTCATTGTTGCAGAGATGCCACTGGATATTTCAAAATTTCGTTTGTTTTGTTTTTTAACACGGAGTCGTGCAGTTTCTCGGAATAAGTGTGCACCGAATACTCTTCTGGGCAAGAGTTTCATATGTACCCCCTGCTGTGCGTTATGTATAGTAACATGATTAAGTTTATAGGTGGCTTTGGGATTAGGATTAGAGTTTACTCAGTTTAGGATCAGGGTTAGGGTTAAAGAGATCGTATAGTTTTGGTTGAGACCTAATCATAGGTTTCTAACATTTTTTGGTGAGACAATGAGAAACCTCTTATGAAATATGAAAGAGCATGTAATTCCATGAGGAATTCAACGTTTATTTGCTGAAAATTGGCTTTGAAATGGCCGAGATATCCAAAACAAAGCGATTCTAATAAGTGTGGGACCCACACTTTATTACTATCGCTTTGTTTTACTTTATTTTTGGATGTTTCAGTCATTCCAAACCCGATTTTCATCAAATAAACTTTGAATTCCTCTTAAAATGGTATGCTCCGTACTATTTCATACGTGTTTTCTTGGTATCTCGCGAAAAGTTAAAAGCCCCTTTCTGATCTCCACCAATACTGTACTATCCCTTTAAAGTTAGGGTAACATTGATTTTGGTGTCCTAGGGTAATGCAGACTTCAGAGGAAGCTCATATAATGTAGGTCTATTATAGTGGGGGTACATATGGAACTCTTTCCCTCTTCTGAAAGTTGACATCGATAAACTTCAACATGTACATGTATGAATTAACCTTGTGTGTGTATTTTGATATACATACATGTATATTCAAGATGTGTTGAATTTTGCAGCTATACCAGTACTTGTTTTCTCAGCATAGTTTAACGTGGACCTACAGTATTTGTTGTATGTTTCCTCGTTTTGTTTTGTTTTGTTTCACTTTTTTTTTGTCACACACGCTGCCACACATGTGACAGGAGCAGAGAGTAGTTAAAGTACCACCCTCTTTGTAATGGTCACACCTATGCGATTTAAATCTATATCGACAGATCAGAGGGAGACTAAGAAGAGTGTGACTGCCAAAGCGAAGCGAAGGAGCGTTTTACGCATTAACACACTAATGCTCATGGAATGCGTCGAATGGATACCAGACAATTCAGACGCAATATCGCAACTATAAGGGGTTCACTGTTCAACACTTTCTCTCTCTGTAGATACCCCTATTGGCCTTTGATATACAGATCTAAAGCGGCAGAAATCGGAACAGCCGCTGATTCAGTAGGCTAACATCTGCTTTAAGAGGAAACGTGGCTGGAGGAGCAATGCCTATAGTACTCAGTTGGGCAGTGCAGCCGTGAACATTTAAAGATTGAGAGATTGACCCTTCAGAGTTTAGTGTTAGTTTATGATACTGTATACACTTTATACGTTCTTGTTAATAGATCCGATTGATAAGTTAGCTTCATCGAAATTGTACCTCGAACAACTCGTAACAAATTAGTCAATGCACGTGTTCCCTCTAAACAAATTACATCTTACTTTGAACAAAACTTACTATCTTGTTGGCTGGCACTAGAATTGTGTGTGTGAAATTTGCTCATGATTGTCAGCCAGTCTAACCACCTACATTATCTACTTTTTGTTCTTTTTAGGAAGCTGGAATAATCCGTACAGTGAAAAAGAAATGATGTTCATTCACTGGCGACTCGATATACAGAAAGCGATGTAAAAGGAGCGGTCGAGTGTCTATCAACTTGATGACGTCATGTAGGAGAGGGTCTTCAGGGCACGCATCTCCTGTGACACATCGCTTGCTTTGAAATATCGACAAATCGAGAAGTGAGTAAAGATCAAACTACATCCTGGCTATAAGCATTAGTTCTCTTTTCTAAATTCTATAGCTCCCATTAGAAAGAATTCTTTAGAATTATTCGCCCAACTGAAACCGAACTGTCCAACCCAATAATCCCAACCTCATCCCAAGCCTAAAACCATGACTCGGGATTACTTTAAAAAAGACCAAGCTCCAACCCTAACCCTAGCTCTATACCCTAGATGTATGTATATAATATTCGGGTTCAGTGATGGTACTGTACTTTTTGTATAGTACAATATATTATGGTCTTATTTACTCAGAGAAGCTATTTTCACAGTTGCCATAGACCCTTGCCATTATGGTTCCTTATCATGACCCTGCGAGGGACGAAGTGGATGAGAACACGTATATTTTTCAGGAAGGTTTCTAACCCAGGATTTCGTGTTCTTGAGTCCTCGGTCTTATTCATTCACTGTATCATTTCGTCTGTGTACCTCTATTCCCTATGCACTTGATTATGTTTTATTTACGATCATGATGCACCAGATATCCTTGGTAAATCATCTGCATATATATATATATATATATATATGACAGTGTGTTTGAACGTCGCTCAAAGTAAAAGAATTTCATTCAGTGATTTTTTTTTTTGAACAGCTCCTCAAAAATTCTAGGTAAAATTGTACTTGTGAATGTTTCTTAATGCTTTTCCTCGTTGTCATTTTCGCCGACGCTGTGTTGTGTTACCCTTTGTTCTGTCTCAAGCTGTAACGCAATCTTGGGGGTCCCCCATGATGATGAGAGACAATATTTGTCACTCTCATATTCGCAGTATAAGAGACGATCTACGCCCACTCCAGAGTGGTGTCATGAGGTACCACTGTTTAAGCGTAATTATGCAATCGCCCTTGTTCTTCCAAGTCAGACAAAAAGAGAGAAAAATCCTAACGCATTTCCCGACATAATACTCCATAAAATTATGAAAATTATGAAAAAGTCACGACCAATGGCTTACTCTCATAGATCATTCATGATACAAGATGTACATGTAACTGTAATTTCTCATTGTTTTCCTTGTCATATCCGTTCTTGTTTTCTCTCGAAGCTCATCGCACCGTTTACAGATAGTCATGGATGCGGATAAAATCCTGACGATCATCAAGAAGAACAATATCTCCATGATCCGCTTTGAGATGCCCGACGTCTACGGCATCTCGCACTGCCGCCTCTTCCCCGCGGCCGCCTTCGCGAGGAGGGTGTCCGACGGCGTGAAATTCGGCATCAGTACCGTCATGTCCTCGGATCCGATGGGGAACCTGGCCGAAGGAACCGGTTGCGGGGAAGAGATCGGCTATGGCGACTGCCTCGCGTTCCCCGACCTGGACAGCTTCCAGATCTTGCCCTGGACGCAGATCAACACCGCTAGAGTGCTAATGAACCCAACAGTCAACGGACTCCCGCTGACGGGCTACCCGAGATTTGTGGCGCGGCGGCAGGTGGCGAAGCTGAACGCCGTCGGGTTCTCACTGTTGTCCACGCACAGCTTCGAATTCCACGTAGAGAACTTGCAGGACAGGAACCCGATCTTCTCCGGGAGGAACTTCGGTGCCACCGTCAGACTACCCTCGGCGGAGGGAATTCTGGAGCCGCTCTGCGAATATCTCCCTCAGGTCGGACTAGAGTTGGAAAACATGGACACCGGCCATGGACCAGGTCAACTCAGTATATCATACAAACCTGCATTCGGTCTGAAGGCAGCCGATAATGCTTACACGTATCGCACGTCGATCAAGGAGATTGCTCGTAGGCATAACTACATGGCAAGTTTCATGACAAAACCGTATGGAGACATGGGATGTGGCTCTTCCGGACACTTCATTCACTCTATATGGGACACAAAACGCAAGGGGCCCTTACTTTTTGACAAGGAGCATCCAACGGGACTATCGAAGAATGGCCGGCACTGGGTGGCGGGGATTCTGGCACACGTTCCTGGTCTAACCATTCTCATGGGTCCCACCATCAACTGTGTCAAGCGATACGTTCCAAACGAGCTCGTGCCGGTCAATGCTACTTGGGGTTATGACAATCGCAGCACGGCGGTGCGTGTGCGCATCGCCGGGGATCGAGGCACGTTTATTGAAAATCGTCTGCCATCCAGCGGGTGTAATCCCTACATCGTGATGGCGGCAACTATTGCGGCAGGCTTGGATGGCATCGCCAACAAGCTCCCCCTTCCGCCGCCCATAAAAGGCGACGTGAGAGACGAGAAAGTCGTTCCTCCGTACACTGCCAGCGTGCCAAACAATCTCCACGACGCTTTGAGTGCGCTCGTTGCGGACACAGTTCTCTGCGACGCCCTCGGCGACGATTTCATCAACTGTTTTCTCGCGCTCAAGCAGCAAGAGGATCGGCTGCACACGAAAGCCATGGCAACTGGGAACTCGAAATGGGAGTACGATTACTACTTTGAGTACATGTGACGAAAGTCGAGAAGTGCACCCTCTGTGTCAGCAGACAATCTAGATCTAATCGCATCGTGCGTTAATTAAACAGAAGACAGCATATGAGGTTGATTTTAAACCCAAAACTAAACTCACCTTCCACGCTAATGCTCCTTTGAAATTGTCTCTGCATTCGATTCCAAGTCCCTACGGGTGATCTTCAAAAGTGCATATGATTTGACAACTGTATTGTGACAGCTGGAAAAGGAAAACGTCGTATTGTTCTCTCCCGATCGCCGAACAATTATCACGAAGTATGCACCAACTTACGTATACATTCTAACCTGTCAAACTTAATAACTTTCAATTTTTGATTTAGACGACTTCGTAGAACTCCAAAGCAAGATATCTGTGGGTCTTTTATTCATAGAACGCAAAAGTGAACAAAAGCGTATAAAGGCTCTGTTCGGATCCTTGTCATCAGCTTCATCGCACCGTAAATGATCACATATAACAATCGGAGTTGTTCAGCTATTTTCACCAAAACAAATAATTCTGAAATTGTGTCACTGCATCATGTGAAGCGTGCTAATAAGCAAATGAATGCATACGAATACTGCTTTGTGATTTATGAAGAGATAATTATGCTTGCATCGACGTTACGGAACGCATTCTTTCTTTCTTTTTGTCACTAGGGTTATGTTCACACAAGAAAGCAAAAATGCTATGGGTGTAATTGGCGCAGAATGTTATAATTATTGGCGTCTTACCAACATTTTTGTACCGTATTCCAGGTAAAGTTGAACTTTGCACTACACTGTTATTTTCGAGATAGCTCAAGTATCAATTCCACCACAGAGAATGAATGAAAGTACTGCACAGGCAGTAAACATTCCTGTCCACAATTGTCATTTGCGAAATCTTCATGGCAAAGAGACGGGGAGCTGGAACAAAAATGGTTCAACATTGCTTCAATGATGACATAGGTAGACATCTGGCATTATAATACTGGTTAGTACTTTAAAATATTCAGTGCTCTCGAGACATTTTCCTCCTTAACAATGCAACTGTCAAGAACAACTTTAGAGACGCTTCGATATTAAACTGAAATGTAAACGGGTAAAGGAAAACATACATTACAGTCTAATTGCTGAGCGTTTCAGTAATTCCGGATGAAAACATGACACATGAAGCATGTGATGATGTTCTCAGGCCAAACGTAGTGTTTAGGTGTGGTAAACTTTGGTGTGACTCGACAGTCCCATGTCAACTCGTGTATAGGCCCATTGAGACAGTAAACTGTGATGTCTATCCACACAACTCTCAAACGTGTTTCAGTTTGTTTGTTTGTTTGTTTTTTCTTCCAATCAGCTGCTGTTTATGAAAGGTTAAAAGGGCAATTAATGAAAGGAAGATGGAAAGTGCAAATTGGCAAAATGATGTTGATGATGGTTGCCATGATGACAGTGCAGCTGGCGAGGATGAAAAAAAAAAGTGATGTCTAAAAGAGGGCCGATGACCGATAAAACATTTCTATCAGCACTCAACCCTCATACTTGACATAAGAGTTTGTACATACATTTGTATATCAAATGCACCTATCAGAAGACACAGAAAAGGAAGAAATACTGTTTATCCAAACATGTGTACAATAATTTGATGAATTAAAGGCATATTGACTTTTATATCACAACCAAAAGGACAGTCAGGAAAACTATTTCAGTGGCTCTTTCCTCGGGTGTACCTCAGATATATGTATAAGCTTCACATTTTAGAAGTATAATCCTTTTGAAAAGATAATAACAAAACTAGTGATAAAAATATAGATTTTCTTGAGAATAAAGAGAGAGAGGGAAGTACCTAATGGGGGGGGGGGGGGAGGGGCTCCATCCACTCTAATCAGGTAAGTGAGTGGGGGCAAAATGTGTTATCATCTGTACTCTCAGAAGTTAGGAGCTGTATACCTATCCAGTAAAGCATTTCGCAGGTCTTATGTGTTCAAACCCAATGTACCCTTGAAAAATCAGTCAGACAATCAGTGTACACTCTTTTTTGACACTAGATCTTTCTATTATTTAGTGTAAAAAAGTAATACATGTATGTGTTTCAGACTACTGTGCTGACTCACCTAGAACCCCTTGCTTTTTGTCAATTATTGTCACACCAACAAAAGTGAAGTAGATTCATGTCTTGTGGTTGAAAATATGTACTCTACATACATGCAATTTATTTACAATTCGACAACAAAAATAAACTGTAAAGAATGTACAATTCATAAGATTAAATCACATTTGTCTATAGAGATAACATCTCTGAATATACTGTGTATCACATGGGTAACATTTATACCATTTTCATCCAAGTTGGAAAAAACACAAAAACAAATCCTGATTCCCAAGCAGTCTGAATAAATACACATAAATCTGACTTGACCTTCTCTGAACAGTCTGGACCGGTTGAATGCATTATTACTGCAGCATTTGCTGTCATACACTGAAAGTCACTATTTATGTCCCCTTAAAAAAAAAACAAAAAAAAAAATAAAACAAGTAAAAAAATCAGATGACATTGTTTTCAAAGGGCAATATCCTAAATCAAGCCAAAATTAATTGAACAGGATGTATTGATCCACAAAAGGACTAGACAAATATCAGTTGAATATCTGGCGTGCATGCAAATGAGAAGTTGTTTTGTAAACACTGGCATATCAGAAAATTGTGTGTTTCAAATTTCAGCTCAAGAGTTGAAGTAAGCATCTGTATGACTTTCGAGGAAGAGCTATTACAGCCCTTCTCACCTACAGGCATCATGGTATGTGCATTATCCACCTGTTTGAGAAGACAATATGATTTTCACGTCATAACACATGACAAACACAAACAACATAGTTGTTCAAATTTCGTTGACTTAAAAACTAGACAGCGTGCAATATGTAAATAAAAAGACATATGAAATGACAATGTCTCAAAACAAAGTTTAGCTATAGATTCATCTCGTCAAATTTTGATTTTGCCTGTTTCAGCTCAGAACTAGAATGGATATCAATGGGTGCGTTCGAGCACTCTCCTAAAGCGAACTGTACCGCACCGTACCCGCGCCAGAGGAGCGCTCGAACGCTCCTAAAGTTTTTCCGTACCGTACCGAGCCAACAGTGGACCACTTCCCACTGTGCTCCGAAAGCGTACCAAAAGCGTACCAAAAGTTCTGTGTAAAGCATGCGCGTATCATGCGGAGCGCATACATCACAATGCAAAGACATCATTCTCTTTGTTCGGAACAGGTGCGAGTAGTTCTTCAAGCGCCAGGTGGATGACATTCTTGCTACAAAATGTGTGACCTTTCCTAAAAATTACTCGTGAAGTACGCTTTCTCGACAGAGCGCTCGTACACTTCAGATCTGGCACAGTTCGGTACGGTACGCTTTCGTTCGCTTTAGAGCGCTCGATCGCACCCAATGTTTCGGTGTGGAGTGATCAATGTGTGGTCTTAATGTGACTGAACGGATTGCCTTCCTCTCCCTACAGGGATTAATTGTGGAACGTGAGTCACCCAAACCAAATTAAACTTATTAATTTTGACTTGATGTGAAAAATATATGCATGAAAGGGGAACAAATATTTATTGATAAGTTATAAAGTAATAAACATACATGTACACACAGCTGGATATCATTTATGAAGAATGAATAATGGCAGCAAATTATTAAAATGAGCCAAAATGTAATCAGACAGAGGTGTTAATCTCCCTTCTGTCTAGAAAAGTTTAGCTAACTACATAACAATAATCTGAGAGTGGCAAAGATTGAAGAGTATTAATTAATTAAACATGTGATGTTACATTGGCCTGCTTTAGGGATAATCAAAGAGAGTGGCAGCAAGTAAATCGGCGAACCAAATTACATGCACTTCATATGTAGTTTACTTTAAAGGAAATCTACGAGGGTGGCGACAGCCAAATTGCAAACTAACACACAAGACTTTACCCTCCAAGAAGGTCTCTGGGTGTAGCGAATAATGATGGTAACGTAGAGTCCAAACGCATGACATAAGTCTGGTCTCAAAGCATACAAGCCATTCCATCTCGGTGGAACAGATATCCAAACAATGATCACCCTGTCTCTGCAAGCCATTCCACTGGGCGTCGGTCACTGTCAGGAGGGTTGGGTGCCGTTGGCGAGGTGGTTGCATATGTGGGGCATGTCGTGGAGCTTCTCTCGGATGTGACTTGGCAAGGAAGAATTGTGGCCATAGCTAGAACACACCAACAGAGAAATATGCTCTACATAAGCTCTACATAAGGTGGACCCTCATTGCAAAGAAAACTGATACAATAATCTCTGGCTATAACAAAGCGATTTTTGTACTCATAGTTTCAAATTCCTGTTTATTTGATCTCACATACTGACATAAAATGCACTCACAGTGTGACAAGCGGAGGACAAAAAACAAAATACAACAGAAAACAAGAGACCCGCGGGTCTAGCGCTCACCTGAGTATCGCAAGTTCGCCTTTCACGCAGTCACTAATCTAAATTATTCACAGCTCTACCAAAATTTGACGAGGCATTCTCAAGTGGAAGATGAAAATGTACAATAAGGGCCCAATTTTTTCAAGATTCCTTAATTTGGGGGAATTGGGGCCCCCTGGGGCCCTCTGGGTGGGGCATGGTGCCCAGTTTGATAAATTGAGATCCTGACCACCTAGGGATGCTACCTGCCAAGTTTGACAAAAAATCCATCATGAGGTTTTCAGGAAGAAGATGAAAATGTACAATTCAGGCCCCCATTTGGACCCTTCCAACCACCCCCCCCCCCTACCCCCAAGAGGGGCACCCCTGGATCTCCTATGAACAAACTTGAAACTACAGTCATTAATGTACTCACTCATAGTATTATCTCAGCTCTATAACTTCTGATTCTAGAGAAGATTTTTAAAGATTCCTTCATTTGGGGGGTTTGTGCCCCCTGGGGGCCCCCTCGGCGGGGCATGGTGCCTATTTTAACAAATTGAGATCCTAACCCCCTAGGGATGCTACCTGCCAAGTTTGGTGAAAATGGGTCATGGGGTTCTCAAGAAGAAGATAAAAATGTACAATTTAGGCCCCATTAGGACCCCTCCTCACCCCCCCCCCCCCCCCCCCCCCCCCCGGGTCCCAAGGGGGGGCACCCCTGATTCTGCCATGAACAAACTTGAAACTACAGTCATCAATGTGCTAACTCATAGTATTAACCTAGCTCTATCACTTCTGGTTCTAGAGAAGACGATTTTTGCGGATTCCTTAATTTTGGGGGGTTTGGGGCCCCCTGGGGGCCCCCTGGGTGGGTCATGGTGCCCATTTTAACAAATGGAGTTCCTAACCCCCTAGGGATGCTACCTGCCAAGTTTGGTGAAAATGGGTCATGGAGTTCTCAAGAAGAAGATGAAAATGTACAATTTAGGCCCCATTAGAACCCTCCCCCCACCCCCCTCCCCTGGGTCCCAAGGGGGGGCACCCCTGATTCTGCCATGAACAAACTTGAAACTACAGTCATCAATGTACTAAGTCATAGCATTAACTTAGCTCTATCACTTCTGGTTCTAGAGAAGAAGATTTTTACAGATTCCTTAATTTTGGGGGGTTTGGGCCCCCCTGGGGGCCCCCTGGGTGGGGCATGGTGCCCATTTTAACAAATTGAGTTCCTAACCCCCTAGGGATGCTACCTGCCAAGTTTGATGAAAATCGGTGATGGGGATTTCAAGAAGAAGATGAAAATGTAAAAAGTTTACGCACGACGCACGACGCACGACGGACGACGGACGACGGACGACGGACGACGGACGACGGACGCCGGACGAAGGGCGATCGCAATAGCTCACTTGAGCCTTTGGCTCAGGTGAGCTAATCATGAATGATTGTAGGGCACATGTACATCTATTTCACTGTCTATTTCTGCAAACATTTTTAAAATGAACACACAAGCAACATTTTCCTGAAAATGAAGACGAAATATACTCCACCATCCTTACACGGAAACAGCACAGTTGATGATAATGCATAACAAGAGACCCGCGGGTCTAGCGCTCACCTGAGTATCGCAAGTTCACCTTTCACGCAGTCACTAATCTAAATTATTCACAGCTCTACCAAAATTTGAACAGGCATTCTGAAGTAGAAGATGAAAATGTACAATAAGGGCCCAAAATTTTAAAGATTCCTTAATTTGGGGGATTGGGGGCCCCCTGGGGCCCTCTGGGTGGGGCATGGTGCCCATTTTGATAAATTGAGATCCTGACCCCCTAAGGATGCTACCTGCCAAGTTTGACGAAAATCTATCATGAGGTTTTCAGGAAGAAGATGACAATGTACGATTCAGGCCCCCATTTGGACCTTCCTAACCAACCCCCCCCCCCCCCCACCCCCCCCCCCCCCCACCCCTGCCCTCAAGAGGGGCACCCCTGGATCTCCTATGAACAAACTCGAAACTACAGTCATTAATGTACTCACTCATAGTATTATCTTAGCTGTATAACTTCTGATTCTAGAGAAAATTTTTAACGATTCCTTCATTTGGGGGGTTTGGGCCCCCCTGGGGGCCCCCTGGGTGGGACATGGTGCCCATTTTAACAAATTGAGATCCTAACCCCTTAGGGATGCTACCTGCCAAGTTTGGTGAAAATGGGTCATGGGGTTCTAAAAAAGAAGATAAAAATGTACAATTTAGGCCCCATTAGGACCCCTCCTCACCTCCCTCCCCTGGGTCCCAAGGGGGGCACCCCTGATTCTGCCATGAACAAACTTGAAACTGCAGTCATCAATGTACTAACTCATAGTATTAACTTAGCTCCATCACTTCTGGTTCTAGAGAAGAAGATTTTTAAAGATTCCTTAATTTTGGGGGATTTGGGCCCCCTGGGGGTCCCCTGGGGGCCCCCTGGGTGGGGCATGGTGCCCATTTTAACAAATTGAGTTCCTAACCCCCTAGGGATGCTACCTGCCAAGTTTGGTGAAAATGGGTCATGGGGTTCTCAAGAAGAAGATGAAAATGTACAATTTAGGCCCCATTAGAACCCCTCCCCACCCCCCCCCTCCCCTGGGTCCCAAGGGGGGCATCCCTGATTCTGCCATGAACAAACTTGAAACTACAGTCATCAATGAACTAACTCATAGTATTAACTTAGCTCTATCACTTCTGGTTCTAGAGAAGAAGATTTTTAAAGATTCCTTAAATTTGGGGGGTTTGGGCCCCCCTGGGGGCCCCCTGGGTGGGTCCTGGTGCCCATTTTAACAAATTGAGTTCCTAACCCCCTAGGGATGCTACCTGCCAAGTTTGATGAAAATCGGTCTTGGGGTTTTCAAGAAGAAGATGAAAATGTAAAAAGTTTACGCACGACGCACGACGCACGACGCACGACGCACGACGCACGACGGACGACGGACGACGGACGACGGACGACGGACGCCGGACGAAGGGCGATCGCAATAGCTCACTTGAGCCTTTGGCTCAGGTGAGCTAAAAATACTAATCTTACGGGTCTACCTATTGCTGAAAAATCTCCCTGACATCAATGTTAGTGGCCCCAGGTTATCACTTACAAGCCCTGTATTATGGCACGCTGTATTAAACTACTGGTATGATAGTACAGTATGCAAACGCTAGGTACCACATGTTTTGTACAGTGTATCAACAAGTGAGTTTGACTTCGATGAGAATGGTTAAAGGGGAAGGCTAGTAACTGATCAGTGGGAATCAGTGCGAATGCTGGGGGATGATTGTTCCAATTCTTGTGGGATTCATTTAAGAGTACATTATATATCTATTGTTGTGTGAAAATTATTTGCCTCAGAACGGTCTCATATTCAAGTAATGCGCAGCTTAATGCCCCGTCACTGACCAGGCATGCTCACCTGGAAACATTAAACTGCACATTACTCGAATATGAGACCATTCTGAAGCAAATAATTTTCACACAACATTTGATTATATAATGTGCTCTTGAATGAATCCCTTAAGGATTGGAACAATCATCTCCCAGCATTTCCTCTGATTCCCACTGATCAGTTACTAGCCTTCCCCTTTAAGTAGAGTAAAGATATGATACCTCTCGGCCTTGCCATTAGCTGGAATAAACCGGACTGCTGAGGATGAGGCTGGGAACTGGATCTCTCCGCCATCACTATATTGGACTCGCACCTCCCCAGATCTCATCTTACAAGGGAGAGAGATAGAGGCAGAAAATGATGGATGGATAATAAGATAGAAAGAGAAGAAAGCAAAAGATGTAAACTATTTCATCTTTGGAGTAGGATCACAAATCTATTTCATTATGTGAATGATCAAATATATAGCTCCAAACACGAACACTCTGAATGTGATTTTCTTAGTTTTGATATATTTTTAAACATAGTTAATAAAAATAATCATGAAAGTGATGACGATAATGACAAAATTTTGCCTTAAACTCTACGTCAGCTATACATGGAACACACTTTTGGTATACAATAGACAGTATAGAATACAAAATGCTTTTAGTTCTGAGTACTGTACATGTATAACCTAAAATACTCGCCACATGAAACTTTTGCGAATGGGAGCCAACAGCATTTTTCACAGCAAGAAACTTTTGTGAACTGCCGTCGGTATTCAATGCATTACGTAGATAAAAATCTTTCGCTTGCATTTCACTTTTGTGAATCTTGGCCCCTCACAAAATTAACAAGAATTTCATGCACACACACACACACACAAATCTGGTTTTACAGTAAATATAATTACCTGATTTCTCATCATCTCCAAAATTGCTTGAGAGCGTGAAATTCACTGGTATAATACGTCACACAGGGTCAAAGTACTCAAATTAAATGCAGTGAATGACTTTTCCATATTGCGTATTTGGATTTAATTCACAAGATTGTGGCTTACCCGTGATGCCCACCCTACATTAGGGACGTAGACAGCTTTCAGGACTTCATCCTTCCCTCCAACGTGTGGCTTCATGGAAGAGTTTGACCTGCCCTTGACATTGACCGCTAAAAGTGAACAGACATGAGGACACAGCATAAGATGACAAACACAGGAGACTGCTTGAAACAGGGCATGAATGGTTTGCTATATCCCAAATCAAACTAGATGTTAATGTATTAACTGAAGTCTTCAGGAACAAAATGCTTTCCTGCCATGATACAATTAAAATACCTAATACATAGTTTATTTAGATTGTGAATTGGGCATAAAAAAGAAGAAAACTCTAATCCTTGTTGCCTTTTTGTACATTTCAAACTAATGCTTCAATTTTGCACTTCAATGTACAATTGATAGAACAATCAAGACACCAGCTGAAATCAATAGCAGTCTTTTCTGTTAAATCCTTCTTCAAATAGGTCTAATAGGCTCGACCATCACAGTCATGAAAGATTGACTAGTTTACTGACCTTGGTCAGTCTTCTTGCATTGTGACCGTCCATTGCCTTCCTTGACGCTCTTGGTCATGCTGCATATTGTGCCATCGAAGGAGCACACAGAGGTGGAGGGTGGGGCGGCCGTGCTGGGAGAGGTGACAGACCCCAGGGGAATGGTAGAGCTGGGGTCACTGAAGGTCGGTGCGGGTGCACGATTAGAGTTGGCCGACGTAGAGGTTTGTTGATTGTGAGCAGCAGCGGGTGCTGTTGTTGCTGTTGTAGCTGGAAGTTGCTGCACACTAGACACTTGATGTGGTTTTCTGAGGAGTCAAAACGTTTTTGTTTTTGTTGATGATTAATCTACTCTCTTCTTTAAAAAAGTTTTTAATGTCAAAATAAGTAAGGTTTCAATGTAAAACGCCTGTTCTATGAGAAATACACTAAATTTTCTTGGAATAACTGTCTGCTTTAGATTATGAAAACTTTGCGTGTGTTTAAATTCGCGGTCGGCAAAATCTGTGAATTCACAGACGGCAAAACCTGTTTTATTTTGCACATGAAAACCCAAACTACAGTCCAATTAGTCTTTTATTTATTACATAGAAATTAAAATTAAATGCAGGCTTACCTGAAATCCCTTCTCTCGAGTACTTTATAACATGCTTGTACCTACTAGTACATGCGCGGTATCGCTGTGTGTGTGTCGACCATCAATACACTCAATGCACAGAACCTTCATGTGTGCATGTGCGCAATACTACAGCGTTGTAACAAGCGGCAAGTTCAAAACATTTCCTTGCGTGATTAATTTTGCTTGACTTTTCAAAATATTTTCGCGTGATGTTGAATTCGCAGTTCAACTTCAAAGCGCAAAAATAAAACCACCGCGAAAGAAACCACTTTTACAGTAGTCAAAATTCTGGTCTCACTCTGATTCTCTCATCTATGTATTCTTTGCAGATAGGGTATGTGACATCTCTTTTCAAACTATATATAAGACACATACCTACAATACATACAATCACAATAGTGACACTCAAAGTGTATCCATCAAATGGCAAACACAAACTTTTATAGATAATGTGGAGTTGGGAGAGGTCACCATTAACATTCATCAACTGCTCTCTGTATTCAAGCATGTTAAGGTATCAACCTTACTACAACCTCCCTGCCCCTACATCAATCATTTGTAAAACACAATCTGATGCAGAGTATTGTGTTGGATAAGGCAGACTCATTTTATCACAGAACATTTAAACATCAAAAGTCTGTGGTATTTTTTTTTTTAAATACTACACTGAACTTGAAATACTGTTACATAAGTACCAACCTGGATAACAAGATTGGAAAGAAAGGTCCATAACCGTGCCTGGATTCAAGGCTAGCAATAGCTGTCTCCACGTCGACGCAATGCTGTTTCCACTGAGAAATTTAAAGACAGTATACTGTGGTAAAATGAGCACAAGTAGATCCTAAAATACATCATCAATCGTTATATGATATCAAGATATCATTTGATTTTTCATTAGAAAGTATGTCTACAATATATATCATGTACGCTATTCATACTATCTGTGATTAAAATCTCCATGATTAGCAAGTAATAAATAGAAAGTGAAATTTCACAAATCACTAAGGAAGCCGATGAGTTGGAGACACCTACGATCACCCTTTGAAATAGAAGATACCGGTAATATACACTGCCAATCTCTGATGATGAACAACACAGTCCTACTACTACTATTACATTCCTAAATTTCACAAGATATACAAAGATAGGCTGCAACCAGTTGAGCCTAGCAACTTTCACATTTGCCTTTGTGTGTTTTCTTTCTTTCTTTTTTTTAACCCCTCGACAATACAGACAACACAGAAATGTAGGAGAAAGGAAAAAACATCTGTTATTGTGAAATTTAGACATCACACAGCAAGCAAAGAACAAAGAATTTTTTAGACTACTCTCGTGGTAAAACTCCATGCAGTACAATTTGAATTGAAACATCTTATTCCAGTACACATGGTCTAAAGAAAACATTCTGCGGCCAGGGAATATTTCACGAGATAGATTATGAGCAAGGACTACCATCTCACCATTAGAAAGCTGTCGACGAGAGGTCTCAGGTGGCCAGGTATCCTGGTATCTTCCCCATTCAGTGGATGTTTACTGGTCTGCCCGCCATCTTCAACAACCACGAGCTCGTTCGCCGTCTGGTAGATCTTGACCCCTTTGACCAGAGCAAACATATCATATCCCATTCACCATATCACGTATCATAGTATATTGTTTATTTTTCCATGACATAGCTCATCAAGATACGCATCTTCAGTATCAACTTTCCACCCCATGAGTGAGAATGTACAGTATTTGGTGTCAGAAATTCACCTGTTTAATCCGTCTAATGTAAGTGTCAGAAAGGTGCATGCACGACTAATGACTTTGTAATCCGTCTTATGGAACCGTCGGAAATGTGCGTACATGACTAATGAATTCATGAATATCCACAAAATTTTTGGATGTGCCCACTTTGTCATCAAGGGAAATGCATAGAACAGATAATATTTTGATTGTCTCTTTTGGGCAGAGTAAAATTTGTCTGTTATATGTTACTCAAACACACTTACATGTAACTACACGCTTTGCTTTCACATTTCAAACCATATCTATTTATTCTGTTTTCTTTTAGCAGGGTAGCCCTGCTAAAAGAAAGCCAACTGGAGATAGCAGTGAAAACAAAATGTAGATTATGATGATCATCATCATCACAATCTTAACCATTACCACTACCATCTTCATCATCATCTTCATCACCATTATCACCACCACCACCACCACCATCGCCATCATCATCATCGTCATCATCATCATCATCATCATATTCCAGACAACTCATACTTACAGGCATATACTCTTATACATCCCATACTCAAAGTGATGGCACAATATATTTCAGATTTCTAAAGATGCTTCACTCGCGTGTTCAGTGAATCTACGGACACAAATGACCAACACACCAGGCATTTCCCCTTACCCGAGTAGAAGTTAGCCTCAAAGTCAGCCGAGGGACCATTCTCCATCAGCATGCACTTGGCCTGGTCCGTGTACAGCGTGACCTTGGGCGTCTTGGAGCGGACCAGCTGAATGAAGCGGGCGGCGTACTGGTACTTCTTCCAGTAGCGCGAGGGCAGGTTGTGGTAGCTGTGGGTGGCTGTGCCGCTGTCCTGGGGCGGGGACGGTGGGTCCTCCATGAGGGGGAATCCCTTGCCCCCGTTGGGCTGGTAGATAGTAACCTGGGTAAAACAAAGACAAAGGCTTTGTGATGATGGGACCATGGTTATCCAGGGAAGGATTAGCAGACTTACTATTAGTGGTGGAGATTCGTAGGACAACAGTAGCAAGACACGCTGGTGACAAACCCTGGGTTCATCGCATATGTCTCGTACTTCACTTGTACTTCATGGGAACAAGTCATTGGGAATATAAATGTAAGTCAAGGCCTGAATAAAGAAGTTACGCTAGCTAGTGGATTCCTGCATTTTTTGTCTCATTATGCTGTTGTGTAGCTAAGAGAACAAAATACAATAGATCATTAAACAATATAATTCAACCAAGAATCCATTTCTGTCATTAAAATTGGGTGTGACAAATACTGGTATCCTAAACATTATTTCAAATGAACATGCACATTGGACGTAAGAGTCCATCAATGATTTGCATCATGTGCACATGAAATAGTAAATGTGTATGTTGTAAATTCCATGTTTAGCAAGAAATATATTCAAGTTGTGTCTACATTGCAAACCTTCATTCCATCTTGGGATATTCGGATGACTTCCACCACCCGATCTTGCCCCTCTCTGCTCTTCAAGAACTCGAGGCAGACCTCCCCGCGATTCATGATGCTCACCTGGGAAGCAAACATCAGGACCAGATAAAAAAGTCAGAATACTCTCAAGATTCTATACGATGACACTCTCCACTGTTCCTATTACTATGAGGGTAAGGAAAAAGAGATATTTTTGGTGCCACCAGTACATATTTTCTAGTCTGTATAATACTGACATCATGTGCCAAATGTGCCTGGTGGACTTTTTGTGGCAACTTTTTGTGGCAAGAGCCAATTAGGAAGCAGGATTCTTTGTCATTACCATGACACTTGCCATTGCAGTAAAAGTTGCGACAGTGGACTCCTATTATAACGAAGTCCTTGGGGACCGGTAGTTTTCTTCCGTTATATTGAAATTTTGTTATAACCCAACAAATAAACAATAAAAGCACATAGAGTGGTTAATGCTGCATCCTGAATTTTTACTTCGTTCTAACCGAATTTTGTTATAAGCATTTTGTTATAATGGGAGAGCACTGTATCATAGCAACATTTTCATGAAATTGAGCCTACAATGTGATTCTGTCCAAGGGACAGCATGATTTATAAAGGAAAAAGTGTGCTGATAAATGGCATTTGGCATCACAAGGTTCCTCCACAAACTGAGCCAGTGGATCTAGCATTTATCGATCCAACATGTTGTTCACTATGCCATTTCATCACTGTGGTATCCTCACCACTGAAATCAGAGTTTGCTGTACCCCTCTTCATTCACTAAGCCTCACTGCAGTCAAGTTTCCCTCAAAGAAATACAGATTTTGTATTGGCACTGCACTCAAGACAGAGAAGCAAGGATGCATTCTAATCTATGTTCACTCAAAGTGCTCGTGCATAATTATATTTGAGTTTTGAATTGTGTTTTGAGGCCAGTTTTAAAATTTAAATAATAAATCCACATCACTGTCAGACAACATTGCATTTGTATGAAGATGGTGCTACTGAGAATTTTTCACTGCCTTTCTTTAAAGCAGTAAGCAAGCAGAAACTTCAAAAATTCATAACTTTTGAATGGGCTGTCCAATTTTCCTCAAACTCTCACTGGTGTTTTACTAATATTGCTGCATTCACTCAATCCACATGTCTATGAAGGTCGACTTGTCCTTTAACCCTAACTTACCGGGGGGGGGGCATTATGCCCCCCCCCTCGACGAATTCCGCGACCATTCCGGTGCGCAAAATTTTTTGACCGCGCCGCTCGCTGACTTTTTACTTTCAAGTCTCACGCAACTTTTGAGACCAAATTTGTCGCGCCCTGGCATACCGTTCCGAAGCCACGCCCCTTCAAAAAATTTTTGTCAACCCCAAAATTGCTCAAAAACGTGATTTTGTGTACAAAGTCAATACAAATTGTGTTTTTTCAATTAATTCATATAAAAATTCATATTTTTAATTTTAATGGCTGAAATCAATTTATTTTAGTATAACTATGCTTCAAAAAATGTGAATGACAAATTCTGCTGAAAAAAACAACAAAAACAAAAGTTCGAAAAAACAAAGAAATACATAAAAAAATTGATAAAACAATAAAAAACATAAAGAAATCGATTTTGATACTGAATTTCTTTTTACGCACGAATGTTCGGAATGTCACTAGGAATATTTACACCAAAAATCAGCATTCCATAAGCTTTTATAAGCCAATTACAGACGAAAATGAGGTTTTTTGCATATATTTGCATAATTAATTAATCTAAAATAGAAAATGTAAATTTTTTGAAAATTTAACTGAACAGTCTTGTAGATTACATCCGCCTTTATGTTCATGCAAATTTTTGCGGCGATCGCGCGATCAACGGCCGAGATCTGAAGGGGGGGCCATAATGGCCCCCCCAGGAATTCAAGCTCGCTAAATAGCCCAGGTAAGTTAGAGTTAAGATGAGATTGCCCATGGAAACCTTTCTGCTAGTTGGTGTACACAGATTCTTTTTTTTTTTAAGCACTCCATAGACTCACCACAGCATTCCTTGTACGCTGTCTGATTGGTCGAAGTCTGCTTGCGTTCAGAGGCGGGGTTAGCTGAACCAGGTTCTGGGCTCCCCCAGGCCCTTCCCTCTTCTCATGCTTTCGGGTGTGTCTGTGCGCCACCTCCCCGGCCCTCTCCCCATCGAGCATGCTGCTCTCATTGCGCTTGTGGCTGCCACTGTGGCTGCCACTATGGCTGCCACTCGATTCCCCGGTCTTTCCATCCCTGTGAAGCTGCCGATCACTCTGTTTGGTCAACTCTCTGTCAATGGGTGCCCCGCAGCCTGGAGCAGTTGGCACATCGGGATGGTTGAGTGAGGAAGATTGGCCACTCTGGTGCGCCTCCCTCGATTTTCCATCCTCGGAAGTGCTGCTAGGTGTCGTGCGCTGCTCTCTACCCGTAAAGTCCGATTCGGAAAACAGTCTGTGCTTTGCCGCATCCACGTTGTGATACAGATGCCCTGACATGTCAGTCCTACTTCTTGCATTAACATTATGTGCTTCCTCATGCAATTGTGATGTCCACTGTCCACTGCGATCGGTAGGTTGTGCTATCAATCCATCACCATTTGGACACAAGTACGAGTGGCTGTCACCTCCTCTGTCCGCATTTACCTGATAGTTGTTCACAAGGGTATCATTGGGATTACCAGCATTCTTGAGTGTGTCTCCATAGAGACTACTGTTGCTATGGCTACGATGGACATCACGGTTGCCACCCTCCCGGAGACAAGTGGATGAGTGAGAAGACGATGATGTGGTCCTGCTAGTGTGAGTTGATCTTAAATCTTGGACATTCAACACCTTGCTAGTACACCCTGAAACATCAGTATAACAAAGAGAAATACAATAACAACTAAAGATCTGTCATAATTCCAAATGAGACAATGAGCATTGTGGCAACTAAGAACAATGAAAATCGATATTCCCTGGTGAAACATTTTTATGAAATGAGGCAATCATTGTCTTCTATCAAATTGAGACATGATGTGACATCTTGCAATGAATTGTCACCCAAAATAAAATATCCTTGCAATTCTTGGAAATCCGCATGATTATCAGAAATTTATACTTACTTCTTGGATGGCACAATGTGCCTGGTTGATACTGTTTGCCGACTATTGTCAGTCACTTGGGGCGAACCACAAGGTTTCAGCATCATTCCTTCGGCATCATTCTTTCGCCCATTTTTCTTGTTTGTTAGGTGGACCATTTCTCCAGGTTAGCACCCTGCTCTTTGTGATGAATGAATGATGTGGGTTCTTTTATGTAAGTGAGTCAAGTGTAACTCACACTCAGGTCCTCCATTTAATGCTCTATCTGAGGGACAGAGCTTTTGCCTCTTACTAGAGGGGTTATGATTACACACATTTCTCAATTAGACTTGGGAATGGGTCCCAAGTCATTTGGATTGGGGGGCAAACCTGCTACTGACTGAGCCAAATCACCTCCCTATCAGAAATATATAAGATGAATATGGTGCTTGTCAATGAAATCTAATCATTTTTCAGTGAAAACATACCTGCAGGTGATATCTTTGAATTCAGCTCTTCCGTCAATCCGTACCGATCAGCTGACTGCGAGAAGGCACTGTGATTGGCCCGTTGCCTGACTGGAGGTGAAGGCGGGTGTGTCTGGTAGCTATTCCAGCTGGATCCCACGCCACCTCTCTGGTACTGATGAGGATAATGCCGGTGATGACAATCAGTAGTGAAGCTACTAGGGTTGATGTTCTCCTTGTTGGCTTGACCCTTTGACCCATCCCCCTGGGAGATGACGGGGGTGAGCGACTGGATGGGCAGGGCTCTCATCGGTCGGCTGCGAGATGATGCACGGCTGGTGAGGTGAGAGGATGATGCAGTTGCCATGGTAGCCATACCACTGTCCATTGACATTTCAACTGGTCTCTATCATCATCAAATAGAAACACATGTTAGGATGGTAACTCACTGCATGGCATCTACATACAGACAAACTGAATAAAATTGGCTAGACCTGTTGCTAAAGGGAAAACATAGTTCTCATATGCCTGCAGAAACTGCTGATTTTTGCTCCCCCAAATGCAAACATGTGCAAAAATAACGTGTGAAATAACATGGTGATAACACTTTTTCAGTTGGGTAATGATGAAAATGGAAAATATCAGATAAAGAGCAAGCTCAAAATGGTGGAAGATGAATTTTAAGCCCTTCTGCAAATTACGCTTTGCCTTTAACTTTGTAACCTCTTTGCATACAAGTGAATCACAACTTGACTAAGTCCTTGCATCAAGAACATTTGCACTCTCCATACTTGAAATAATTCATATTCTCACTCCCATGAACAGTGTCCTGAACGTATTCCAAGCAAAATATATGACCCGCTACAACAAAAAGGTCCTAAAGTCGCGCACGGTCGAAGCCGTGAAAATCGAGTTTGAAGTCAGAGCATTAAAATTGGTCAATACTTATGATTTTCTGATTTTGATATATTATTGGAGTCTAACATGTCTTCTATCATCTGTCGAAATTTTGAAGCAAAATGATCAAAGGA
Source organism: Diadema antillarum (assembly GCF_040938485.1). Lineage (NCBI taxonomy): Eukaryota > Metazoa > Echinodermata > Echinoidea > Diadematoida > Diadematidae > Diadema > Diadema antillarum. Next base: position 2,217,786 of record NW_027270892.1, on the reverse strand, counting down.
AAGATAAAAAAATAGCGTTTTTCTGAGCCATGTTTTTTTGGTGTTTCAACGAAGCAGAAACTGGTTCGAAAATTTGGATTGAGCGCCACAGATAGGTTCCGCCCCTAACAACGACCAGAGTGATCTCATTGGTCAGTTTGCTGCTTGCTGCTAACTGAAGCGTGAAGCTCGCACACTGCCCAGTCGACTGGTGTGTGCGGGCGGGGTGCGCTATGCTCAGCTGCTTCTCACATCCTGGTCACTGATTGGTTGGTGAGGAGACCGCTGACGCTGATGTGCTTGAATGAACTCTTCGGGGTTGCTAGGGCTGACCTTCTATTGTCCAGAGGTGAAAACTGACTTGCGTGTCCCTTGGTCGCGATTGCGTCGAAAGGAAGACTTTTAGGGCGCTTTTCTCGAAACAGTGATTTTCCAGACGTCTCAACATGCTCTCTTTTAAACATCGATATCTCCGCAGCCGATTACTTTTATAAAATGTGTTATATATCAATTTAAAGCAGAAAGATTAGGGGATTATATCATGCAATTTTCGAAATATCGACCTCGCTCGACTTTAGGATCATTTTGTTGTAGCGGGTCACATATGTTCAGAGCATAGCAGATTTTCATATATGCAAACATCTCTTTTTATCACACTAATTACTTCTGCTTCATATTTTCTTTTTGTGTGTGTGTGTTCCCTCCAATGCATACTTCATTCATCTGCATGCATGTAAAAATCACTGCAACATTTCAGATTTAAATTTCTTACATGTATATGAGGTGAAAAAAATGACTTTCTGTTTCTTTCTTACTTTGACTTTCTGCCCTTTGAGAAACACACACAATTAAACACATAATAATACAATAATGATAATTGAGCTTCTATTGTGCTTATAACAAATTAGTGTTCCCTATGCGCTTTACAATAATTCCTATCCATTTTACACGCACATTAATTATCACAAAAGCAAATACACACACGCACACACACACACACACACACACACACACACACACACAGTAGCACCCACGGTATTAAAAAAAATCAATTAATAAGAAGGGGAAATTAGCAAAAAACAAACAAACAAACACATTTTTGGCTCTACCTGAGAAGAGAGCTGTTTCTTGGAGACCATGGACTTAGTCCTGTCCATGAAAGGGTGGTCTAGGACACTTGACAAGTTGATCCTGTCCGACGGGTTCTTCCTCAGCATCTTGCTGATCAGATCCCTGGCCTCCATCGAAATGTGGGGAGGCATGACATAGTCCGCCAGCACAACCTGCAATTGGAAAAGTGTTGACGTGCAAAATTATGTATGGTATCGCTTCAAAATCCTATGTACATTGCTGAGTCAGATAATGAGAAAAGAACACTGTACGATGACAAAAGTCAGCAATTGTTACCTCACACTCTACATTTTCCTGAAGTAGAAATACACTGCATACAAGCAATGGCAGTATACTCTGTTTCATACACTTGTTTCATAATTTGATACACACTAAGACATACCACACACAGCCAATGTATGGTAAAACACCAAGCATGGTGCAAGTGTCTGGTACACTAAACAAAGATATGCTGCCTCAACCTTAAAGTCTAAAAAAGTCTTTTTCGGGGGAGGGAATCTCTTTTTTAACTGTCGACACCAAGTCAAGCTACTCATGAAAGCTTCACCCAAGAGCCCTTTCCATTGTATTGTTAGTCCATCAAAGTGCTCAGAGTACCTGTGGAATACCATGAGTGTGTGAACACAATGCAGACACCTTCAACATCTGGATTAGAAAGCATATTTTTTCACCACTCCCATAACTCGCCAGCAATGGGAACCACACTGAGAAGGTGCACCTTGGCATAGTCATAGCTCAAAAATGTTCGGAGACATAACCTCCGTAGTTCACGGGCATAAAACAATACCTTGTTCAGCGTCTTCTTGACAGCCTCTGTGTCAAATGGGGGCTTGCCGCTCAGGAAGGTGTAGAGCATGCAGCCGAGGGACCACACATCTGACTGCAGACCGTGGGGACTCCTGGTAGCGATCTCCGGCGAGATGTAGTTCGGTGTGCCACACATGGTGTAGTGCTTCTCTTCCGGAATCTTCAGCCGAGTGGCCAAGCCAAAATCAGCAATTTTCTGTGGATCGAACAAGCAAATTCATCAGAAAGAGGAGATATGATATGGCAAGATGTTTTATCATCCTGTGGGACACAACGTATCACAATCATTTGCCCCTACAATGAACAGAGATTCCTTTACAATCACAAGTACAATGCACTCCTATACCAGCAAATTTTGCAATTACAATTTCAGTGAGCTACTGTACAATTTCAGCGAGCTACTGTGTTTTTTGCATAATATCATTTATACACATTTAGATAGAACAAGGAAAAGTAGAAATTACGCGGTGCGTAATATATGTCCCCGCCGGAAGTAGCATTTAGTAGCAAAATGTACAATATAGGTAAAAAGATCAAGGTCAAAGGTCAAAGAAGTCAAAGGTCAAAATTCTGTGTAGAAGTTTTGAAGCCCTCACCTAGTGCCATCACATAAAGCAAACGGAATCGAAATCGGGTTAGAAATGGCGAAGGAGTAGCATTTTGTAGCCAATGTACAATATAGGTCAAAAATCAAGGTCAAAGGTCAAAGAAGTCAAAGGTCAAATTACATAAAGCAAACGGAATCGAAATCGGGTTAGAAATGGCCAAGGAGTAGCATTTGGTAGCAAAATGTACAATACAGGTCAAAAATCAAGGTCAGAGGTCAAAGAAGTCAAAGGTCAAAATTCTGTGTAGAAGTTTTGAAGCCCTCACCTAGTGCCATCACATAAAGCAAACGGAATCGAAATCGGGTTAGAAATGGCGAAGGAGTAGCATTTTGTAGCCAATGTACAATATAGGTCAAAAATCAAGGTCAAAGGTCAAAGAAGTCAAAGGTCAAAATTCTGTGTAGAAGTTTTGAAGCCCTCACCTAGTGCCATCACATAAAGCAAACAGAGTCAAAATCGGGTTAGAAATGACGAAGGAGTAGCATTTTGAAGCAAAATGTACAATATAGGTCAAAGGTCAAGGTCAAAGGTCACAACTGAAATTCTGTGTAGAAGTTTCAAAGCTCCCATGTAGTGCTATCATATAAAGCAAACAGAATCAAAATTGGCTCCTAAATGACAGAGAAGTAGCAAATTGAACATTTTGATCACACACGGACGCACAGACGGACGGACGGACGGACGGACGGACACACAGACACACACACGTACGGAGCCCGTTTCATAGTCCCCTGCTCGAACTCGTTCGGCGGGGACAATAAATCTGAACTGAGTGAAAGGAAGATGAAATTTTCTGACTTACACAGTGCATATCTCTTGTCAGAAGGATGTTAGCCAGAGTCAAGTCTCGGTGTAGGATGAAGTGTGCGTGGAGGTACAGCAAGCCAACAACTATCTCTTCAAGGAAGCGACGAGCTGCGAGCATGGTAAAAATAAAATAAACAAACAAATACAGATGTATACTCCAGAGTACTGTAAAACCACACATTTTTGCATGCATGAAACCTTTTACAAAATTTGCAAGGAGCCAAGACTTGCAAAAGTACGATGCAGGCAAAAGTTTAAGTCTACACAATGCATTGAATTCAAGTGGCAATCTATGAAAGTTTCATGCAGCAAAAAGAAAGGATGTTGGCTACAATTCACAAAAATTTCATGCTGCGAATATGTCTGGTTTTACGGTACCCTAAACCCAGTGTGTTCAGTGTGTGATATATATCAGCCTGATCTCAGCTAGTGCTTAGCATGTCACTGATGTACATGAGTCATGACTCTTCTCACAAAGTTTTTGCACACCTCTGTAATCCACAAGTCTACATAATTCAGAACAAGTGAAATTCCGGATCAAAACCTGGTGTCGCTTGTATGCACAGTCCACCAACAATCAAAATGTTCTCATCCACTGTACAGCTCAATACTTACCCTCCTCCTCCGTGAAGACTTTATCCTTCTTTTTCAGATAGCGGAGCAGCTCCCCATTCTGGCAGTACTCTAGCACAAGGTAGACGTAATTGCTATTTTCAAAGTAGCTGTAGAGCTGCCACATAAAGGGAAAGGAAGCGGTGATTTAAATTTGGTCATGTAATACTATAGGAATTAAATGACTGTCACCCAAGTGAGCGGTGCACATAATTTGTGAAGCACTTTTTTGGTTCTAAATAGATTAGAGTATTTATAAACAAATTATCATGACCTGAACCACAAACAGACTGAAACAAACTGAAATGTAATAATTCATAATGTAAAGCTTTTCACAAGAAGATGGCCTAAGCAGTTGTGAAAAAAAAAGTACAAAAAGACATTCGATAAGAAACTAAACATGTCTATAAATATGGATCAACAAAGTTGGCACACATATCAATGGTTGGGAATTGGAGACTGTTACCAAGTCCAGACACAACTGCAGAACTCAAATCAGTGATATGATACATCATTAGAACTGTAAGATTGAGTACAGGCAAAAGGTATAAACTACAGGTGAATAGGATTACCAGGTTATAGAACTCTGTGATGTTTCTGGAGAACTGAATCTGGCTCATTCAATGCCTGTCCAAGACATGCTTGCTTTTTATGCGTGTGTGTACACACATGCTGATTATGACATAAAATAGACTTCCCACTTCAACAACCTTGATTTAATGATGAATATTTGACAATAATCAATCAATGTCAAACAGCAGAATTACCTCAAGAATGGAAGGGTGCTTTAGCTGGCAATGAATCTCAACCTCATTCTTGACTCTGGTCACCATCCCACGTGAATGCATGAGCTTCTTATCAATCTAAAATAACAAACATAGGAAAAAGAAGTGTGTGATTCTTATATTTCCATGAATATTTATCAAAGCCAGTATAAAATAAAGATCAATCAAATTCTGAGTACAATAAAAAAATATCAAATTTACATCTAATCTAATATTTGTACATAAGCTCTACTACACATTTCCATTGCAGTTGGGAGCCTTAACTTACAGTATTTCCAGTGTTTTTCAGTACAAAACAAAATGAGAACAGGGGCCTGTTGCATAAAAGTTACTATTGTGGTAACTTTGCCATCCAATAGTAACTACCATGGTAACAATACTCAACTGTTAATTAAAATCAAGAATTCCATAGAAGTTACCATTGGATGGCAAAGTTACCATAATAGTAACTTTTATGCAATGGGCCCCAGAAAAATTTCTCTAAGGATTACAAAGTTACTGACTTCCTGTTCTAACTAAAAATACCTATACTACATGTATCCTTAACATACAGTATCTTGGGTACAGTAATAGAGAAAAAATTTCCTCGTTAAAACAAATAAAAAGTGCTTTTCCCAAGCTTTTCCCACAGGTATGAATTCTTTTGAGAATGGATATAATATGAAGTTATTACATTTCCTATTCCAAATTGTCTGAACTGCAGGGCAAAAAAACAACAAACTAAAAAACAAAGCGAGCAAAGCAGTCAAGATTTTGTTCTGCACAGCCTAATGTAAAAACTCATGGTCATAATTGCGCCATTCCAAGTCACTGGATCTGTTAGTACGCTGTACGTTACGATGTCTCGTCATCTAATAGTTTTACAAATTAGTACTAGGAGACTAGTTAACACAACATGCACATCATAATGATCCTGGAACAACTACAATTACCAGCACTCTGTAAAATTATACAGTTCTCATGTCTAATGAACAAACTTTCCTTCCCTCGCGCTCTGTCTTACCATCTTTATTGCCACCTCCTGACCTGTGCTGATAATCTTCGCCCTGTAGACACATGCAAATCCACCCCTACCAAGGAGGTTCAGCACTTGGTAATTCTGTGGACACAAAATATTTTTAGACCACAGTCATCAGTTGTTGCCATGGAAAAGGTAAATTGTCATCAGTCTTGTTGGCTGACTTCTTGTATTCTTAGATTTAATTGTCTGTTCATAACTACTGGGTAGTTGCTTAAGAAACACACAGCCAAAAGCGGAACATTGAACTGGTTAAACTATCCTGGTAGTAATACTGCAAATTTCAATTGACATTGACAATTGACAAGGTAATACAGTGGATAATTATTGTCTTTTGTACACACCATTGCAATAGGGAAGGGAAAACCGAACATCCAAATGTATTTTTCTCTTCTCCAAAGAGTTCATATTCTATGAAATGACAAATAATGTGACCCACAAGTTATCTCAACAAACAAAACATATAAAATATATTCTAAATGCATTTGATTTAGGGTCTAGGCCATACTGTGGTATTTTTATTTAAAGAAAAAATCTTAAATCCCAAGAGCACTTGCAAAGAGTGCATCAAATACACATATATGATATACAGATAATGTGCACAAATCTCACCTTAATGGTATCCTCCATTGTATCATGTGAAGACCTAGGAAGTACATCAATATCCTACATCATTGGGAAGCAAAGTAGAGCACATTACTGGTAAAAAGCAGGTATTTGTGAGCAATGAACTGGAGTGATATTGATAATAATATAAATTAGGTTTCTCATGGTTTCTAGACTTCTAGTAGATCTATTGAGTAGTAGCAGATTTAGATCCATAAAGGCATAGATGGCAGTGTGGTGGTACGCTAGACAGAAAGGTCTGTCTGTCCAGAGGAGTCTTTTATCTATTTTTTAATGTTATTGCTCTCCTCCGTAGAAAGATGGAAGGCTGTCCCATACCTCACTGTATTGAAGCTCTCAACGACTGTAATTCATATCCCGAGATCGGCAAATTTAAACTTGTATAGCAAAATTAACATTTCAAGAATGCATTGAATTCACCAAGTGATTGAAATATCCAAGATTTGGGTGAAATTTTTATGGAAAAAGACACAACTACTAGCCCATCATACGGTCGTACATGTATCAGCTCTTCAATCATACGAATTGCGTCAGCCAATCAAATGTGATGTACGTACTTGTTTTAAATGGCAACTTACAGCCAGCAGACGGCGATGTTGCGATATGCACACAAATTTCTGCTATGTAACGAGTTACTGTGAGTATTTTGATTGCACAACGTGAGAAAGTTACCCCAAATATTAATGCAAATGTGTCAAGTCATGTCAAACTTGTTTGAACGTCATTTGGGTTTATGGTAACATTTGGTCTGTGCGCGACCGTAGAGCATCAATACAGGAGCCAGTAGGATAGCCTTCGGTCTGTATAGGAGAGGATTCCGTGAAGCTAAACGCAGTCTCCGCGGAACATATCCCCGACAACCAGATACACTATACAGACTAATCTTTCTGTCAAGTGCTGAGTGGTACGCATTATGCGTACTTCAGCAATTGCGCAATTCAGTGTGGTAACCCTACTACATATCGACCGCCCTTATTCATTGAAACCGACCGCGTAGTATTGGCGCACAGAACGCTTAGTACGCACTTAACTGCGCGCAGAGCACATAAACCATCAATGAACAGACGCGGAAATTCACTGTTCATTGATGGTTTGAATCAAGGACAAAATTTCGAATGAATATTTTAACCGAATCATAATGTAATGTCATGGAAGTTTCTAAAAAGCTTCGTACAACATGGTGTTCAATACAAGCAACTCGGTTTGTGTGCATTGTCAATGAAAAAAGAGCAGTTGATCTAAATAAGGAGCGGCACTGCGGGGAGCTGAGCAGAGGCCACACAAGTTCGACGGCTATATCTTTGCACAGAAACTTCGAATTGAAAAGGGAACAACAGCATGCAGCATTTGAAAGTGCTGGATTTTCTCAATCACGTACAATGTAGAGGTCAAGTTTTTACGTGAATTTCAGTGTTAAATATTCTTATCAAGCAAATACACATTAGGTGGTCGATGAGTAGTAGTAGGTCCAACCTATTACCATGCAATACAACTTCTACAAGTACACTAACGTTACAATACAATTAATAAACGTTACAAGGAATATCATTCAAATCAAACAAAAGCTAATTCAACACGAGATCTACACTGCCAACATTATAAACAGTTCATTCCGTAGAATCTACTTACAAACGAACTAAGCAGAATAGAAGCCTAAGAAGGAATACTGGTGCCATTATTTTGCCCATCGCTTGTATCAGGCCATATTGATATGGCATGAATGAGGTTGATGAAAACTTTTTGGAGAGCCTGCACCTGTATACCTACAATACACACAAGTAAACGTGTGGGACACAGGCGGCGATAAATCGTAACGTTCAAAATTGGTAGTCATTTTCTTCCGCATGTTCTACCTTATATAAGAACCTAGCCCAGTTGGCGACATGCATGAAGTTTATGCATGCATAAAACTTGTCATATAATATCAACTTACCATTTTAAGTGCGAGTCAATTCAATCTGAAATAAGTTGTTTATGTTACGCAGACGGCTCAGCTTTTGAATATGGCGGTGATGAATCGATGTCATTACATTACTCCAAGAGAGGGCGCTAGACGATTTTCTTTTTCTTTCTCTCTTTCTTTTATTATTTTATGTCTTTCCCGTAGTCTGAAAGCCATATACAACGATACAGAATGATTAAATGAGAAGTGAGATCAAGATCAATCTTCCTGGGGTGGTGTCTCTTCACAGTATCTGCGAATTTCTGCGTAGGTTCTACAGCATTTCAAATGAATGCTAAGCATTTCTCTGCCGTTGATGTTCCATGCTCGAGCCGCTCTTCCATAGAGTTATGGATCGAAGTAGTGGCTATTTCAGAGGAAATGTTGAAATCCGGTATGGGAACCTGATGATAGGCCCTTATCTGAACAAATCGTTCCATTTTTTTTTTTTTTGTGAATATTTATTGTTATCATTTATCTATGTATTCATTTATTGAGCTATTTATTCATTAATCTAGTAATTAATTGATTAATGTATTTATTTATTTATTCATTTATCTATTTATGTATTTATTTATTTATTCATTCATTCATTCATTCATTCATTCATTCATTCATTCATTCATCCATCCATTCATTCAATCATCCATCCATCCATCCATCCAATCATTCATTCATTCATTCTTTGTAATCTTCGTATTTTGTTAGGGAACACCAGTGGTCCTCATGACTGAAAAAGGAAATACAGTTTTGTATTATAGAATGGTAGATTTCCCACTTTTTTCTTTATTGATTTTTTGCTCATTGGGTTTCTTGCGAGACAGAAGTGATGCAAGTGTTGTCTTTTGTCGACGCAATTTATTAACACTTATGTGAGAGCGCATTAGTTTTCCGCGGCACGGAGCATGCAGCCTACAAAGAAGATTTGATTCTTCAGTATCTTCTCCTTCTCTAACACCTCCCTGACTTGCCTTGAATCCCGGGCCAATCTCATGGTACAAGGTACTAAACCAAATCAACAACCAAATGATGAGGAGTTTATTAAAGGGTGTGTACAGTTCTGATCGAGGTGAAGATTTAGCTTTTAACGTTTTGCGAGATATTCAGAAACCACTCTATGAGATGTCAAAGAGCATGCAGTTTTAAGGGGTAGCAAAAGTTTATTCGATGAAAATCGGTTTTGAAATGGCTGAGATATCCAAAAACAACGTGAAACAAAGAGATCCTCATAAAGTTGTGGCATGTCGTCTTTTATTATTGACACTTTTTAGGATATCTCAGCCATTTGAAAACCAATTTTCATCAAATAAACGTTGAATCCTTCTTAAAATTACATGCTCTTTCATATTTCATAAGAGGCTTTTCATTATCTCACTTAGGAATGTTCAAAACATGAATCCCTACCTCAACCAGTACTGTACAGTCCCATGGTTAATTTAGTATACTATTATGTTGATGGACAGTGGTCTTTAGACTTAGTCCCTGACATCCCCTGAATGCCTCCTTGAATTATAAAACGTTATATTACAGTGTGGATATTTTTCTGTTTGTGTGTTTGCTAGAAGGGCAATTCAGATAGAAACCGCATAGAACAATAGAAGGAACTCTTCAAGTTGAACGTTCGTTTACAACATTGCCGACCACTTTATCACAAGTTTCCTTCGGACTTTGAACTTTATGCGCATGCGCATTAAGATTACAATCTTTATCATACACTATATTACTCATGAATTGCTGTTATGATAATATTGTCTGCAGTGTTCAAAGTTCATCAACAAACCACACATAAAGGAGCTCAAGGAAGGCCTTTTCTTCGTAAAGCTTATTTCGATTTCATAGAGCACACCTAATCATTACTGCGAGGCAGAAGCTTCAAGAAGAACAACTCATTCAGCGCTCCTCACTTTAGAATACACCATGAAAAGTATGTATGATCAGTTCTCATTTTCTAAGGCGTTAAAATGTTCGAGAGAGAATTGTTGACTCTATCTCTTCTTTTTTTTTTCGTGTCTGATAGAGAATTAGAGAGCCATGCAGAGAGATAGAGGGTGAATGAGCAATTTACAGTGGTGCCATTTTCTTTAAATTGTCATCATTTTCTGTGTAAGAATGTTATTAATCATCCACGTTTGTATTGCATCGCATGCAGGAACTGTAATGCTACGACGCAGAAATATTCCTTCAGTGCTCAGCTGCAATCTAATGATTATATGCGTCCCAGGGCAACATACTCTTTCTTAACTCAGGTGTACAAGACGGTACAAAATGGTGCAAAGTATAATGGGGCAAGACAAAAGGAAGTACACTTCAAATCACCAATTATATTCAGATAAATCCAAGATATTTCAGAAATTGAACAAAGCTCTCTGTTGGTAATGATGAAAATGTGTCCAAAAATGCTTAAATTGATGGGTATTGAAATTGGTTGTTTGTTAATTTGTTTGCATTTTTTTTTTTTGCTTGATCCAAAGTCCTGTATATTTGGATAATTAGTCTTAATTGTTTTGCAAATGATATGAGCAGGATAATTTGAACGATGACCACATGATTCTCAATAATATTTTCTGAGGGTCCCATATCGCACAAGCTTATGCTTTTTTAGTTGGACCCTCTGTTTCCATTCCCATCCTTTTATTTTGATTTGCACTATGCATAATGTATATATTTAAAAGAAATACAATTATGTTTTCTTCATTTTGTTACTCATTATCACATGTATTCTGTTAATTTACATTTATGCGATTATTACATTTATGTTCTACTTATATATTACTGTATATTATTTTCTCTGTTCAAGTTCAAGTTCAAGTTCAAGAATTTATTCGTTTTTCCACAATAAAATCATACAGACATAAATCTCACTTTCTTGAGTGACAGAAACAATGTATGTAAATTCGTACAAAGAAACCAACAATAATGAGAAAAACTAATAGTATCAATACATTGCAATTGTTGCAGAAGTAACGAAAATGAAAGAATTGTCAATATGCACTGTGTGAAAAAACGGAGGGACCTACTAAAAAGACAATGCTTGTAGAGTGTGGGCCCCTCTTGTATTAAAAACTCGATGCAAAATTTGACTAAATATAGCAACAAAGCAGCACGAAAAGTTTGGCATAAAAAGTTTAGCAGCCCACTAAGAGACAGACGGACAAACAGTTACACACAAAACAATAACAAACGAAATAATGAGCATGAGACAAGACTGGGACAGCAACAAGACTACTTATAGGGAAGAAAACTGACTTGACGACACGACAGGAAACAAGACTACAGCGCGACGAAGAGGTAACAAAATAGACAGGAGTAAGCAACAGAGACAACGATCCTCGGAGGTTAGAGGAAGAAAGAGAAGAAGAAGAAAATAAGAATATACAACAAACCCTTCAACTGCGAGGTATAAGTTAAAGAAGATCTTATCATAATCAAAGCTAAGGCAAAAGTAACAATAATGAAAAAACGGCAATAAAGATTTTGCGGACGGGAAACAAAATAAGCCTATGAACTAATCTGATTCAGGGGGTCGTCATTATAGGATTGCAAAAGAAAAAACTTCAATCTCCTTTTGAAGGAGTATATAGAGGGAGCAGAATTTATATCGTGGTTCAGGGAATTCCAATAATTAGGTCCAGTGTAAATAAGTGTATTCTTTGCTAGAATCGTTCGAAGAAGTGGTAAATGAAACTCGTTAGAGCGTCGGGTGGGGTAATTATGGAATGATCGATTTTTTTTTTGAACATAGAACCAAAGATAGGTGGCAGTAAACTGTTATCATACATATACATAAATTGGCCTAAGTTGTATAAAAATAATTCGTTCATTTTTAGTAGCTTATTACAGTTAAACAATACATTTGTATGTGAACGAGTGGGAGAAATGGAAATGATACGGAGGGCTTTTTTTTTTTTGCAATAATAACACTCTATTCAGCAGCGTCTGATGTGTATTGCCCCAAGCTAAACTTCCATAATGAAGGTAAAGGAGTATCAAAGAGGAGTATAACACAAGTAATGTCTTTTCAGGAATATAAAATTTTAGTCTGTTCATAACACCTATATTTCGAGAGATGATTTTGCAAATATGATCAATATGTATTTTCCAAGAAAGTTTATTATCTACAAAAAACCAAGAAATTTGAAATATGACACACTTTCTAAATTACAATCATCCAGAACTATTTCTGAATTCAAAGAATCAACAGTATTGCTGAAAAGCATATATTTTGTTTTTTGAACATTCAATGACAACTTGTTAGCTCTGACCCAGTTGGTCACTTTTTTCAATTCTGTATTAGCTTGTTGAACAAGAACAACGATATCGTTATGGGCAAGAAAAACACTGGTGTCATCAGCATAGTGTATAAAGGAAAGTACCTCTGAAACAGAGGAAAAATCATTGATATATATTATGAATAGCAGCGGCCCTAAAAGACTTCCCTGTGGAACACCACACTTTACATCTCTTATAACTGAATTATTATCTTTAATTGAAACAAACTGTTTTCTGTCAGCTAAATAAGTCTTGAACCACTCCAAGGCCTTCCCACGTATTCCGTAGTGCGATAACTTGTGGAGTAAAATGTTGTGATTAATTGTATCGAAGGCCTTGGAGAAGTCCAAGAATATACTAATTAAATGAGAATGATTGTCAGTTGCATTAACGACTTTATCAATAAAATGAAGAACTGCATGGATGGTACTATGTTTTTCTCGGAAACCAAACTGGGAATTTGTGAATATTTTGTGCACATTTAAAAATTTGGTAATTCTGGTGTATATTATTTTTTCTAAAACTTTCGATAATGAACATAATAAAGAGATTGGACGATAATTACTGACATCCAGATTATTGCCTTTTTTAAATATTGGAATTACTTTAGCCAATTTCAGTTTATCAGGAAACATACCATTAGAAATTGACAGATTAAAAATGTGAGCCAAGGGATCTGCGACTGATGATATAACACCCTTAAGGATACAATTATCTATATCATCATAACCGGAGCTACGTTTGTTTTTTTTTAAAGAGGATACAATATCGATAATCTCATATCTATTTGTTGGAGTTAAAAAAATAGAGTTGGGGTTACACTGGCCTAAGAATTCAGTAAAATTCTGTTCTGTAGCCGGAATACCATGAGCAAGCGTTTCACCTATTTTTGAAAAATAAGAATTAAAAACATTTGCAATATCAACAGGGTCATCAATTATTTCATCATCCCACTTTATTTCATCTATTTCTGCTTTTTTGTTCGGAATATTCATTGCCTGCTTTAAAACTTTCCAGGTATTTTTAATATCAAACTTAAATTTCAACAACTGCTGAGAATAATACCTTTTCTTTTCCAAACGTAAAATCCTAATTAATGTGTTTTTATATAATGTATATTTGTTCTTTGATCGTTCAGTTTTTTCCATTTTATATTTATAATACAATCGATTTTTTCTATTAATTGAACGAAGAATTGATTTTGAAATCCACGGTAACCTAGGTGTCTTTTTATAATCCATTATACTTTTTTGCTTTGGAATAATATCATCCAAAAGAGAATTAAATATTTCCATAAAATTATCAAAAGACAGATTAACTTCATCATTTTCATAAACTCGTGACCAATCAGCATTATCAAGAGCGGCATCAAAACTGGCTAACTTTTCACATGAGACTCTACGTTTGCATAAAGGAGCTGAAGGGTTAGCATCATTAGCCAAATTTTTCAAAGTAAAATGAGTCATGATTGGGAAATGGTCGGTCACATCTGACATCTGAGAGAATTATAAAAGAATCGGGAAGAGGTAAGATATTGCAAAACAGATTGTCAATTAAAGTAGCAGAGTGATCCATGACGCGAGTCGGTTTAGTAATGAGTGGCAAAAAGGATGAAGACAAAAATGTCTCAAGAAACTCGCTTGGGATATAATCATTTCCAGATTTCAGCAAATCAATATTATAATCACCAAGTAGAAAGCAATCCTTATTTCTAAAAACTGGGTTTTTTACCAGGTCTGAAAGGTCACAAAATCTAACGTATTCGAATTAGGAGGTCTGAATGCGCGTGCACCTCTTAGAGGACTTAATCACAGAGTTAATTACGAATCGGTATTCTGAGGGTGTAATTAAGTATGAAAGTTAATGGAAAACTTAATGATACCAAAGAGCGTCATTAACTACTCCGATATCACGCATTACATCGTGTTTCCTCTGCCACAACGATGCTTACCGTCTTCGGTAACCGAGGAGCGGTTGAATCTTGTTATTATGGTATCCGTAGAATTCAGAGAAAAAAAGAAATATAGCCGATCTTCGAGGAATTTTGTCATTTATGTGAGCAAAGAGGTTGAGATCTTCGCGTGCGTAGGTGAGGGGTTGTAATCAAACACCAGAGTGTGCGCACGGAGCTCTTGGGTTGTAATTACAGGGGGCGTGCAGGAGCGCGCATTGAGGGCATATTTGCACGTGTAATCATCATTTTGGCTTCTAACAACGCGTCTGATTGGATGGAATAACAATTAGATGGGAGGGACCTAAGATAATTACAGGGGACTTAACTTAATTACGTCCTCAGAATACCGATTTTGGCCATGATTAAGGGCCTATTAACTTCACGACTTAATCACGAAGTTAATTACAGACTTAATTACGACCTCAGAATACCACCCCTGTATATTATACCCAATAACACATTCCTACATCCTGGGATAGAAATTTCTACAAAAAGAGATTCAACAGCGTTGTCCATTCTACAAATGTCGTTGTGAACAATACATTTGAAAATACTTGATACATAAAATGCAACACCGCCTCCACTTCTGTCCGATCTATTACTGACATACATATTGTATCCGTCGATTGCAAAGGAATCTTCCGTAGTGGAAGTCAACCAGGTTTCGCTAAGTCCAATGATAGAGAGTGATTGGCTAGCATCGGATTCTAATAAAAAAATTTAACTCATCAAAATGTTTATTCAGACTTCTTATGTTAAAATGCAACAGAGAAAACGTGTCTTTAGAGAAATTAAAATACATATCTTTGAATTGATTAACTGTTATGTAATTACATGACGTGTTCAGATTTAAATCATTACTAAAATCATAAGGCAGTTCATTTACTGCTGAATTAAGATTATCGGCAACGAAGTTGTCATAAGGAGTTGCTTGTGTTATGCCTCATCAACTGAGTCAGATTCGGATGTTGTGAGCCTATGCAATTCAAAAAAATCGTCATTTGGCACGGAATGAAAGGGTGCATTCGAGAGATCAGCCATAACGAAAGATGAAATTGTCTAAGATATGAACCTGCATAAACAGTAGCGCTGTAATGAAGGAATGCCATGTTATTATGCAATGGGAGAATAGCCAGCAGACACGGCAGACGGAATGTGAGAAGGCGCGGGAAATAATCGATGCACATAGCAGTGTGCATGGGTTGCGTAAAGACTTGAGTAGATAGAGGATCGTTGCGAAGGAAGGGAACTGGGAGTAAAAGAATGCAGAATGAATTGGGCTAGAAGGGTCAATAACGATGAGAGAGAAGAACAAGGAACACACACAACAGGTGAACGATGTTAATTTGATGGAAATGAAAATAAATTTGAACTTTGAACTTTGGAAAAAAAAAGAACCTGATACTCTACACATCAAATCATTAGGAAAACACAAGGAGACGTGGTAAATGCTAAATTATCGAAGCAGCATGACTTCCGATCATCTGTTTCTTGTACAAGAATTGTGGAGAAATTATTTCCTTGTCTAATCTGATCTTCATGATTGTACTGTGGTGCCAACAGTGATCACTATTTCGTATAAAGCAAGGGATATTTTAACATTTTGTAAATCTCATTAATTTTAGTAATCATCATTATACTTTATGTGCGAGTTCACTTGGAACGTCTACTTTATGTCGTTTGACTTACTTTATTCTGTTCAACAAGAATATGATATGACATCACTGTATAACCCTCTCCGAACGAAACATTTTCCCCCATAACTTCGATTCCTCTTTAATCAAATCCACCTTTCAGCCCTACGAACCTTGCTTCACTGCACGTGTGTAATCATCGTGCTAGCGGCAGTCTTCCCCGGTGAGACGCAGGCTTGTTTTTGCCCGGCCGTCGCTGATGAGTCGAAGATCTGCATGGCAGATTTCGGTAAATTTAACCCAAACATTGACTGTACTATCATACAAGATTTTGGAATCCCAGAGAATTTGTACAACAACAAACACGTTGCCACAGGCATGCAGAGGTTTATAAGAAATCGCATTTGAGACTATACATTGTGCCTAAATACGCCCTACCGTGTGATCGCTACAATTAATGAAGTAGGCCTAAATGAGAGACAATAAATATTACGTTAAGAGAGATATTATTGTACTAGCTGCTGTAGTAAGATTATAATTTCGATCATTGTCATTATGAACAAAAGTTTATATTCAGTGAAAGTGGTGGTGGTAGAAGCACTAGAAACAGTGTTAATTGTAGCAGTATGTATAGTGATCACAATAGGGTTTTTTTTTCAATTCAAGTTGTGCTTTATGTCCATGCATCAAAGGTAATACAAATACAAAGTATACATTAAATAAACCACATTACTTGTAATAACAAATGCAAATCACAAAGTTTGATACAAAATTATTGTATGAACGCATGAATAGAAACAATGCATACTTTGTCAAGTAATTTAAGTAGATGTTGCAATAAAGTAGGAGGCACATCACTTCGAGGACTTTTAAAAGAAAACGCAGAGTATTGGTAAAAACTATAGTAGACAGTTAGAGTTGCAGTTAGGGTGTTATTTCACTCCCTGTTAGCCTTGGCCTATAAAATGGCATCGTCAGACATATTATAATGGGAAAGGTATGATTTTTTTTAATCTGAACTTTCAAATTTTACTTTTCATATTTAAGGTCCTCTTATGTTGAATCTCTTCCCTTAGTTGTTTGATTTAACACTATTTATCGAAGTCAAATATTAATCATAGTGCAAAATTGCACTTCAAAGCAAATCATGACAAATTGTGATGATATTTTGACGCCCATCAGAGTATCGCTTTTCATAGGTTTTGAGCAGATAACTATAAGGACCAATTTTCAACTACGTATAGCGAATGCCGCCTCAAGTAGATGGCAGGATGTTCATTCAATTTTCACGGCAATCTTTCGAATAGTCAATGTCTATATGCAATCTATCAAAATAATTGTCAATATCTTTCTAATCCACGCAATGCATTCATTGTGTCAACAGCAATCAAAGTCGAAATTCTCAGCCAGGACCAAAATCGGATCAATGGGACCGTTTCAGAGGTTTTCAAGAATTCATCGCGCTCACTGCCCCAAGTTAAACGGGGCTCTGATCTGACTTTGGCCAAATCCACTCATGTCTGTGGGCAAGTAGACGTGCAAGTTGGATCTACGTATTTCATCTCTGGAAAGGGTGAGTTAACCCGTTCCATACTGAATTCTGAAATACCCATAGACTTGATATGCATGCAGGCTACCACGTTCCCATAAGGAACGGGTTAATACTCACATTCATGTATTTAAAATGAAATATCCATAACGGTGGAGTTATCTTCGGATGCCATGGACGGGTATACGAACGTCGACGAGATCGACAACCACAAGTCATACAGCTCGCGAGTCATACAGCCAATGAGTTCGACACTATAGACCGACGTATTAAGCCCCGTTTTGTATCTACTGAACTCGTGGGCTGTGTTTACCTAGTGTCGGTCTCGTGGGATGACCACCGATAGACAACCATAATATAACCAATGTATATCTGATTCCAACGGAGCAGTGGGTCTTTTATGCTAAAATTAATAATGTCATTTATAAAAAAAAAAAAAGTATCCACCGAGTGTCAACTCCAAGGTCCGAGTTTGAGTAAAAAAACAACAACATTTTTTTAGATGGGGGGGGGGGGGTAGAGGCTCATGCCGTCTTACTTTATGGTATCAGCTTGTAACAAATCGTTAACTGGTCGGGGGATATAGTGTCGTATGCTTGATACTGTTATTTTCGTTTCCTTTGTCATTTCACTGCGGACGATACAGCTGAACACGGGAGACCCTTAGTACACAAGTGCGCATCCGTGATCGGCGAATATGGCGACGACGGTGTTCCGTATCGTGGGGACCTTGCAATCGACGTCAACCCCGACTGTGATTCGCATGGCAGTGATAACAAGCCAATAAAAACTCAAGCCGACGGTTCTGGTCATGTGTTCAACCTCAGCATCCTTCTCCTCACCTGCTCGTTGATAGCAACACTCTTCTAAGATTTGTTCCCGTTTCCTGAAGATTTCTGCTTTGTTTTCTCCTTTTTTCCCAAGCAGTGACGTTGTAATTCACTGTTTGTCTCTGAGGAAATCCCTTGGACAAGACGTTTCACATGATTATACAGTTGACCTTCAATTCGATTCAAATCAAAATTTCATTTCCAGTATCACATAAATTCTATGAAATACAATAGTTACGAAAGTCAATGTTACGCAGAATACATGAAGATACTCATGAAAATGCTACAAGAAAATACAGCAAAATAATGTGTACTTATGCTTGATTGTTTGAACGAAATCGTGTTATTGGGAAAAAAGAGGCCCACATTGTCATAAAGACAAACTTGGAGATGTGGGCGACTCTCTAAATCAATTTGAACCACCGCCATGCCCCACCATCACAATATATATATATATATGTATATATATATATATATATATATATATATATATATATATATTATATATAATGTGAGGACATGGAAGTACACAGACACACATACATGCATCCACAGGCACACATCAATGGAGGAAACAGAGACATATATAGGCCTGCAGTATAAAATAAGAATTCAAGCATCGGGAAAGATTTATTTGATGTATGTTACTAAAGGCCTAATTATATAGAGAGAAAAAATGGAGAGAGAGAGAGAGAGAGAGAGAGAGAGACGGAAGGACTGATGGGAGGTCATTATGTTGATCTGGGGCCTAGCTGTTTCATTAAGATTTATGATTGATCTTACGCTTGATTTATTGAGACAACCCGGCTAATCGAGGGTAAGCTCAATACTGATCGTAAGTCTGTTTCATAAAGATACTTCCGCTTGATTCAAAGCACAGATTTCATAGCAGTTTGAACGTAACTTCTTTGAATCGCATCAATCGTAAGGTCAATCTTACGGTCAATCTTTATGAAAGAGGCCCCTGGTGTGGTTAAAATGACAAATTCTTCTGAAAGAGCAGTGCTGGTAATGGAATAGCTACAGTATACATTATAGTACACAGACATCTATATTATAGGCCCCGTTTCTTAAAACATGTTATAAGTGTGTAATGACCAGTGGCGATGGTTGTTATGATAAGCTACTGAAATCCCTGCATCTGATTGGGTGAGAGCAAATTTGTCACAGAAATGTGGCAGTTCTCACTGATAACATTTTTTTTATGAAATGGGATCTTGGTTTTAATAAGATAACTTGTTGGGATATGAATACGGTATATCATGATTCAAACTTTCAAACACTCGAAATTGAATATGTCTGTACGTCTTACTTTCTACGGCCAATTAACATGTTGTTTTTCATTCGCTTTGAGTCAGGAAAATGGTTTCCATGATTGAGTGTTATCAAATACGCCTAGCAAATAGAATCACTTCTAGCTGTTATGCATTTCCTTACAAAACCATTTCGATAGTACCTTTTTACCTGTATGTATACTTGAAAATATTTTTATTTTCGATACACATAGTGTTGACGATGATGTGTGTCTCAAGGTTTGTGTGTGTGCGTGTGTGTGTGTATGTGTGTGTGTGTTTTGTTGTAATACATTTTCTTCTTTCTTTAATATTTGTCTAATATTATTAAAGGACGAATAAATTACCCAAGTTTACATTTCAGCAGAAAGTCATTGTCGTTTTACATTGATAAACAGACTTATTTTTTGAATGGTCATGACTAAATAAAAATTTATTTTTCTTTGGTGTACTTCCTGGTGTCTTCCTACAATTATTCCTGTTTATTCGTGTGATTGCTGGGACATTCAGTGCTCTAACTAGGAAAATTAAACCACAAGGCAAATGCGAAATGTGCTGTATATTAACGAGTTACCTAGCATTCAGTAATACAAAATGAAATTAACAAACTAAATAAAAACAACTTATCTCAATAAGGAAAGAGAATCATGGAGATGAAAATAACATGATGATCTTGACTTTATTTTGTACACTATACTGAGAACTTAAGAGAAAAATGAAGAACAGTAAAGAAAGTGTCTAACAAAGAACTACACAGGCCAAGGCAATATAAGATCATTATGGTAACGGGCTGACAATTCTGTTCCGTTAGCTAACACATCCATCTTCATCTTTGGTGGAAAATCAATTACTAGCTCCTGTACAGGCTCGTGATACAAGGATCACATGGGGTGAAATCGCTATCGAGTGGTCTAGAAGTAACGGCAAACTCAATCAGGTTCTCGATAACGGAAAGAGAATTACCGAGTTCTCTACATTTAGAGCGTGTGATAGAAAATCAACTTTGTAGGTAGATCGCAATACTCAATGTAGAAGAATATCAAGAGAGAGATTGAGTCATAAGGATGAGAGAGTTTAGAAAACAGAGGGAGGGAGAGGAAGAAAGTTCATATTTTTCTTGCAATTTGAAGAAGATTCAGCTGGTTTAATTTCCATCCACTGATATTACACACGTTCATCCATTCATTGACCCCGTTTACAGTGCGGGGCTGGGCCGAGCCGCGGCCGAGCCCGGCCTCAATCGCGGGGCCGACCCCGCAATTTTGTCCGTTTACACCACCGTTCTGTGGTTTACACTGCCGGGCTCGGCCACAGAACTATATAGGTAGAATGATCAAGTGGGGTCTGAAAGCATAGCCAGCGCACGCGATCTCCGCCATTTTGGTTAGTCTTTTGTTACGTCACGACTTGTGTGCGCAGAACAGGGTTTGCAAAGTTACAGCATAGAGCGCATGCAGGCCTACGCTGACTTTTTTTTCTTCTTTTTTACCTCCCCCTGTTCATCGCAAGCCGTGACGTAACAGAAGACTAACAAAATGGCGGCATGTAACGTGCGCGCAACTGGCTATAAAGCCACGCATGGGTTGTGAATGGGCTTGATCAATCTACCTATTTATATCTGTGGGCTCGGCCCGGGCTTTTAATTCAAGCCTTTCAATATTTTGTCGTAGTGGCGCTCTGCTTGTATACGGCACAGTGCCGTATATTAATGCTTAAAGTGAAAACTAAGTTTCGGTAAGTGCTTGAGAACCCGTCTAGCACCATTTCATTTTTGCTTGCAATATATCGAAAGAGTCCGCTAAGAAACTTACCTGGCTGACACGGTTTACCGGAATGATAAGTCGGTTTGGAGTATTTTGAGAAAAATAATAATAGTAGGAAAACCGACTTTTATTCCAGAAGGCTCCAGACTAACTCGGTCTCGGGAAAAATTCGACCCTACTTCAGACAATTCACACGCAGTAAGTGATCGCCACATTCTACTGGCCACTGCATAATACCAAATGAGGCCTAACTGAATGGACAGGAAAGTGCGTGCTAACGTAATCCTGTACAAAACAAAACAAAAATGACAGCGCGCGGTCTTCAGTTGCTGAGACGCGCGGTCTTCAAATGGAGTTTTTGTTGTTGTTTATCAAGCGCCTTTGATTGTTTTAGAGGTGCTTGATAGGCGCACACTAATTTTGCATGCGCGCAAAAGAGGTTTTTGATGCGCGCGTTGTAACAACACGGACCATTACTGCGAGTTGCCAGAACACGAAGCGCTAGTTTATACAGGCCGCTCCCATAGGACAACGCTGTACAATCAGAGGGACAACCATTACAACTCATCCCGCCGTCAAAGCGAAGCCGAGTTATCCCCGAGTCCGAGTCTAGCCTGACCCCGTTCGGGTAAGTTCTGAGACTGAACGTTTTTCGTTAATATTTCCCATTTTCGTTGTTACCCATAGAATATCTTGTTATTACAGCGTTATTCCGCACATTTCCTAGGCATACGTTCACATTTTGGAGCAAAATTTGACAACTTTTGCAGGCGTACCAGAACTTTGTTTGGGCTTTAAGAGAGTCTGGCCAACTCATAAATTGGACGCCATGTCGTTACCCAGCGTACAGTGCGCTTAAGGTTTTAGCGTGTGCGCTTGGGGGTTAGCGTAGTACGCGCAGGCGTCCCAAAGGCGCAAGGCACTGTGTTGCTTGACTCTGTTTTTTTTTTTTCATAGAGAGAGAGAGGGAGAGACACACAGAGAGAAAGGGTGTAGGTTTGGGGGGGGGGGGGATATTCTTTCATTCCATCCATGTTGAACAAAGCCAACAACCAATCATTTTTACACATTCAAATAGACCATTGTAGACACAAGCACCCAGGTATAGGGAAGCTGTCTAAAGGACATAATTTCTGAATATAAATATGATATTTTTTTTTGCTGGAAAAATAAAATAAGAATTCACAGTATGCCGTGTCGTACACTTTCACTAGACTGTATGCTATATTGTATTTAGCAAGCTGTCCGGGAACAAGAATATTGTATAACAAAATGATAAATAAATTTACAATTCTAGCAGTGCACAGGCGATAGACGAATTCCAAAGTTATTACTGTTTTGCGCGTAAATAACCACCAATTACCATCCTATTTAGTACGATATAGTTATGTATGAAACTGACATGAAGGCCTATGTAATTCAAAAGGAATACGCCTATGTACAATGTACAACATGAAACGTCATCGGCAAGGGCGTATTAAGGTATGTAAATAATGATCTCAAATTGTTTAGAAATAATTTTTATAAAAGACCTGTAATTGAACGAAAGCACAAATACCTGGATAACATATGATAATGAGGGATATCCTCAGTGACATCCGTACCAAATATAAACTACGATCAGGACCATTTAATAGATATGAAATGTTAAAAAAAAGCCAAATAAAATTGTCCAAATGGCTACCGGTATACCTCAGCCATATTACATTGTTCTCTTAGCAGGTGTACAGCATGTCCCCCCCCCCCCCCCCAAAAAAAAAAAAAAAAAAAAAATTACAATCAGATTTTCGCATTGATAACACCCAATATGATTAAACTGTCTAAATGCTACTTCAGAGTCTTAAAATACAATATCTTAGCTCTATTTTGCAGAAAACCTCATTCAATTTGGTTAAGCGGTCATAGAGAAATGTGGATTGTTGTAAAGCATGTCATGAGTCTGATTCTTCCAAGTTTAGCACTTTGATGCTCTTGTGTGTGAATACAATAGACAGAACTTGGAGGAAAGAGATTTCTGACATCCTCTACAAAACTCCTCATGACCACTGAAGCAAATCGAATGGGTTTTCTGTAAAATGTGGGCAGTGAGTTATAGTTTCATACCCTGAATTTGTATTTAGATTGATTCTCTATTTTAAAAGATATCATTGCGGAGGGTCCCGTTGTATTTGTTTTGTTTTGTTTGTTTGTTTGTTTGGTGTTTTTTTTTTTGGGGGGGGGGACATACGGTAGAGTACGTCATGACAATGTTACACGACACTTTCATATCTATTGACAGGAAAAAATGGCATGTTTGTCATTGTAAGATTTAATGCGTCGAGTGTCTACTTTCCTTGAACTATATAGGTGTGAATGGATGACTTTTATTGTTTAAGAGAGCAAGTATTAAGGAATTTGAGCATTTTTTACACGGAAGTTTACCTATTCATATATTTTCATGGCAATACTTTGAGTGGTTAGTTTAGAAATATGTGGAAAATCTTGTCATTTTACTATTTTCACTTGACCTTTGACCATCATGGCCAAAATCTTTCCCTACGCGTAACTGTGTAGTAATAGATGACATGCAAATACCGTGTTTGGTTTTAAGTTTTTGCATTGGGTAATCTCCAAAGTATATGGAGGAACTGGGTAATAATATTTTAACAATAGATACTAGAATTTCAAAATTTTACCTGACATTGATCCTTGACCTTTGTCCCCCTCCCGTGGCCCCACCCTCCCCCCCCCCAAAAAAAAAACGTAAAAAAAAACTAGATCACAAAAGAATCACAATTGCCGCAGTAAGTTTCGTCTGGAAATACAGTCATGTACTCACCTTCACAAATTGCATATAGATTATATGTGGGAAATAGTAATACGATCTTTATCACTGAAGAAAGAGTGATGTATGTTATGTTATTTTTTCATTGTCGAGAAACGGAATACACTTGAATTTGAATTTGAATTTGAATTTGAATTGTTTTAAGAATTTAACCATTACGTACATGATTTTGATCTTTCACTTTGAGCGTATTTACACAAAAGCTTAGAAGCTAAAGACAAAACTTCGTCCACTCACACATGCATACATGTCAAGTTTCATTACAAACGGTGTCCACAAAATTGATTACGGAATGAAGGACAGACAGAAGGACGGACGGACGACCAAAACAAATGCCTCAGGCGACACTTTGTACGTTATGGCGGTGACATACAAATGTACTAAACTTGGATAGTCTGAAAGACACCGCGAGGAATCCAAAGAAAACAAATTATATAGTTTTCCCGTCGCACTCTGATTTCCCACTTTTTTTTTCCTTCGTTTTGGATCAGTCGGAAAGCGGTGCATAGTTACACTTGAGTCAGGTCACTTCAAGCAACGCCATGCTGGGCAAGAATTAAGGCATGACAAATCTTCAGTTTTTCGCAGAAAGATGTCAAAATAACTTTAAAATATATTATACACCTTCTACTTCATTAAAGTAGACAACGGCAATGACAACTCATTATCCCCACTGCACCGTGACTGATATTGGGGATTTCCCAAAGGCAAATAAAATTAGCGCGTAGCTGCGCGTAATGAACAATGGGCACTGCGTATGAGCTTTGCTCGCGCCCGCGTGATTGACTTTGGTAACGACATGGCGCCTGTAGATCACGAGACCAGCTTTTGACCAATCACAGGCTTCAAAACACATAAGCCAAAAACCGAGTTGGCCAGACTCTCTTAATATACGGCACTGATACGGCACTGATACGGCACTGAAACAAACGCAATTTGGTGTAGTCTGGTTTCCAGACCCTTTGCCAACTGGACTCCGCGGCGGCGATGAAGTCGCCGCCTTTGCCGAAGGAAAAATCCTTTGCAGGACAAAACCACCTTAAACTATAGTTTTCGACGTTGAGGGCGTTAATATCCTAAATAGCGAAATAGTAGGGCCTACGGACAGAGGGTCTGGAAGCCAGACTAAATTTGGCCGTGCATTTGGCCCAGTTTGCGTTTACATGAGAAAAGCCCGGGCTCGGCCGCGGCCGAGAGCGTGGCCAAATGCGCAGCCAATTTTTGGCCCCGCATTTGGCCTTTTGCACGTTAACACTGAAATGAAGGCGGGCTCGCCCAGCCTCAGTTGCGGGCCGAGCCCCGCAATTTTGTCCGTTTACACTGCCGGGCTCGGCCGCGCTTTTAACTCAAACCTTTCAATATTTTTGTCGGTAGATCGGGTTATCGTGTATTGTCATGGTAACATGTACGATAGGCAAGGTGTGGACATAATGTGTTATCAAAAGATTTGTAATTGATCGATAAAATCATAAATTTCTGTACGATTTTTTTAATAGTTTATTTGTTTTCATTATTATATTTTCAAGATATTTCCTTTCAAATTTGAGAATGAAAAGTATTGTTCTCTACAGACGTAATTTAGTGAAGGACTGCTAAGATGAGGATATCTATCCATACATTCAATGTAAGCGGACCCCTCCGTGACTGGTGGGCACAAGATTTACACCGACTGAGTCAGTTGAATATTAGACGGAATTTCTGAACATGAAGTGGAATTTTGAAGGCAATTTACTGATAGACCAGGAGCTGGCTGCTGGTCAATTTACCCCATCAAGCCCAAAAGGTTTGACCCCTCAAAGTTACTGGGGCCACCCCCTCATTACAAAACTGGGCGTCAGCCTGATACCTGAGGGCGGGGTCGTCCCCCAGGGACCCCCCCCCCCCCCAAAAAAAAAAAAAAAAAAAATGGCCCCCGGCGGGTGTAATTTACCCCATGGAGCCCATGGACCAAACCTGGTCTAAAAGAATGGCCTAGGGGTGTACATAATAAAAATATAAAAACTGACAAAATATCTGGTCGGGAAAGGGGTTGCCAGACCGTCCCCCCCCCCCCCCCCTGGGCCCCCCCTGGCGGGTGTAATTTACCCCACGCAGCCCATGCACCAAACTTGGTCCAATGAAAGTACTATGGGTGTACATAATGAAAATATAAAAACTGACACGATATCTGGTTGGGAAAGAGGTTGCCAGATCCCCTCACCCCCCCCCCTCCCACCACCGCCCATTACGCCCCTTCGTGGGTTTAATTTAGCCAACAGCACCCATGGATCAAATTTGGCTGGGGGAAAGTAGGCCCCACTATGGGTGTGCAAAAAATAAAGATAAAAGCTGACAAAATATCTCACTTACAAAGAGTAATCAAACATATCCCCTACCTTTGCTACCCCCCCCCCCCCCCCCATTTTTTAGTGTGAAGGGCCTATACGGTCTGGAGAGGTATGAATGAGCGTGTCATAAAAAGTAATAAATGGAACTTCTTGAATTAAGATGAAGTTATGACAACAGAAGCATTGTGTGTGTACATATATCCACATGCCCCATCCCACTCCCTCCCCCAAAAGAATGGAGTTATCAATATCTACACTAGAAACATACTCAGACAGTGCAGACCTTTGCCAAGCAGCTCATTTCCACCCATCCACACATGCTAAAAACTGCCGAATTTCCCATATAAAAGCCTTTTGCTTTTAAATGCCATCAACTTCCAGCTGTGTGGTAGTGCATTATACCTTGAGCACATGCCTTTACCTTTAGTGCGCATGTATGCAAACCTCAAATTAATGCAGCTTGAACTCCCAATTCCATTGATCTCATCTAGCTGCCATAAGATGAAAATCATCAAAATTTCATAAAGATTCCCGGATCACTACCAAAATTTATATTTATCATCTGTTTTTAAAATGTAATTGTGTTATTATCATCTTTTCATACAAGTTTCATCCAAATGTGTTCTCAACCTTTCAAGTTGTTCTGCATACAAACAATAATGCAGACAATACTATATATAAGTAGCATAAGACCTCAAGTGGCAGAAATAATTACAACTGTATCCAACATCCTACAGTTCAACTGTGTTACCATGCATGTGGAGCAAGCTCATGTACAACAGTACAAGAAACTGTATACCTGTGATACAAAATTGTACATGCAGTGGGTGCATAGGCCATAGTGTGGTTAATTGCATGCATATATTTATATGTTGTATACATTTTACTTGTTGCATGCAATTATACATTTCGAAGATCGGCAACACGTGTATCATCAGTCTGCAAACAATAAAAAGGCGGTGTTTTCCTGACCTTGGTAAGTGAACTGGGCTTTCCTATTGTAGGTACTATACTGGTAGGCCCCTATGACAGTAGTACATGTATTTCATCACTGGATGACAATTGGTGTCAGTAACAGAGCAAACAAAGAAAGGTCAAGAGTCTAGATCTTGGACTAGATCTAAGTCTCAAAATATGCTATGATATGGCTAGATATCTAACGTTAGACCTATATTTCCTATATATGCTATAGCTTGTAGAGTACCTAGTACTATTTGGCGAAACCAAATGAACTGGAACAGGGGATGGATTATCAGTGAGATGTAGTGTATCATGAGTCATAACTGAAAAACCAATAAATAGAACATCAATGTTCTCAGCCTATATAGGTTTAAGTGTCAAAGGTGTGCATTGCTTTAAATTTGCATAGAACACTTAAACCCTGAATTTGTTAAAGTCACTGCACTTCCTATCATTCATAGCTAGAGTCAAAAAGGCAGAATTATACTACATTTCAATTTCTCTATCTAATAGACAACTTTGACTTTAGGATTAGAAATGGCCTTATTAATAGCTATATGTATCATAAGTGTTGAAGATGCAGATGTTCCAGTGAATGAATACTTGCAGAATCGGGTATGAAGATTAGGCAAATAATCTGAAACTCTCTTGCTATATTTAAAGAGAGTTTCAGATTATTTGCCTAATCTTCATACCCAATTCTGCAAGTATTCATTCACTGGAACATCTGCATCTTCAACACTTATGATACATACACTGTAAAAACATGGGTGTTAGATTTAACACCACGGGTGTTAAATCTAACACCGATCAAACTTCAATAAAGGACCACACCCACAGGTGTTAAAAATGCACTGTGATGGTGTTGAAAAGTGTTCACCTGACACTTCGTGGTGTTAATTTGACACTGTACCTGGTGTTATTTTGACACTGTACTGGTGTTAATTCAAAAATGACACCACATGGTGTTGATTTGATATTTGTTGGTGTTAATATCAATGGTTTAACACCCGTCCAGCTTCAATAGGGGACCACACCAGCTGGTGTTACTTTGGTGTAAATTTATTTTCACATTTTTTCAAAAATCTAGTATTTTAATGTAAAATTCTTGATCGTCTTGTTTAAATAAAAAATCAACAAGAAGTGCAGTTACTAAGAAACTCTTCAAAAAACAGTTTAGAATTTGTAAATGACACCCGGGGGTGTTGATTTAACACCATAAATGAGCACCGAAAATTTAACACCAGCTCGATGTTCACTATTTAACACCGGACTTTTTGCAGTGTATAGCTATCAATAAGGCTATTTCTAATCCTAAAGTCAAAGTTGTCTATTAGATAGAGAAATTGAAATGTAGTATAATTCTGCCTTTTTGACTCTAGCTATGAATGATAGGAAGTGCAGTGACTTTAACAAATTCAGAGTTTAAGTGTTCTATGCAAATTTAAAGCAATGCACACCTTTGACACTTAAACTTATATAGGCTGAGAACATTGATGTTCTATTTATTGGTTTTTCAGTTATGACTCATGATACACTACATCTCACTGATAATCCATCCCCTGTTCCAGTTCATTTGGTTTCGCCAAATAGTACTAGGTACTCTACGAGCTATAGCATGTATAGGAAATATAGGTCTAACGTTAGATATCTAGCCATATCATAGCATATTTGAGACTTAGATCTAGTCCAAGATCTAGACTCTTGACCATTCTTTGTTTGCTCTGTTACTGACACCAATTGTCATCCAGTAATGAAATACATGTACTACTGTCATAGGGGCCTACCAGTATAGTACCTACAATAGGAAAGCACAGTTCACTTACCAAGGTCAGGAAAACACCGCCTTTTTATTGTTTGCAGACTGATGATACACGTGTTGCCGATCTTCGAAATGTATAATTGCATGCAACAAGTAAAATGTATACAACATACAAATATATGCATGCAATTAACCACACTATGGCCTATGCACCCACTGCATGTACAATTTTGTATCACAGGTATACAGTTTCTTGTACTGTTGTACATGAGCTCGCTCCACATGCATGGTAACACAGTTGAACTGTAGGATGTTGGATACAGTTGTAATTATTTCTGCCACTTGAGGTTTTATGTTACTTATATATAGTATTGTCTGCATTATTGTTTGTATGCAAAACAACTTGAAAGGTTGAGAACACATTTGGATGAAACTTGTATGAAAAGATGATAATAACACAATTACATTTTAAAAACAGATGATAAATATAAATTTTGGTAGTGATCCGGGAATCTTTATGAAATTTTGATGATTTTTATCTTATGGCAGCTAGATGAGATCAATGGAATTGGGAGTTCAAGCTGCATTAATTTGAGGTTTGCATACATGCGCACTAAAGGTAAAGGCATGTGCTCAAGGTATAGGGCTCACACCCGTAAATACAATGGAATGTCCGAAACCCCTTCACAAATTCGTACCAAAGATACCAAATTAAATGAAGAAAAAAATTAATTAAAAATCAATGATGCAGTTTGGCAAAAAACTGAATAGCTGTAGATATTGAGTATGAATTCCTCTACAAATTGCATTTTGGTTAGAAGATGAAAGCTTTTCTGGTGGAATTTGAGGGGACTATATTTCATTGGGTACGTGCACGGAAAATGGGTGACTTTTTGAGTGACAAGAACTCGTAGTCTGGCTTTTCGTACCCCTGAACAGAATTTGAACTGAATTATCCACCCTGAGAATTTGATGGATGAAAGGGTACATCTAACTTATCCAGGTTAGTGAAGCTGAAACACCTCATTTCTCCCAGCTATTTTAAAGAATTTTTTGAAATTTGATTTTTAACACACGTCCCTATGGGGAAATATTTATGGGTGTGAGCCCTATAGAGGATGCATGCAATGCACACAAGTCTATGGGAAGTATTCATCCCATACAAACTCTGCTGGTTTATGTTGATGTATTGTGTCAGATCTCTTCCTCCCTCCCCCCTTCCCCTTCCTACCCCCCCCCCTTCTCTTCTACCCCCCCCCCGACTCTGTTTGGCTATAATTTGTTTTCTTATTATGTTGATTGTGTTGTTGTGGTATAGATAGATCTTTGTACATAGCAGTCATCAGTATCACACAACTTTGAATGACTGTGTTATTTTAATGTATTTCTTTGTTTGGCTACCACTGGAACAGGTCAAAATTCATAAAGTTAGTCTGTTTGACTAAACAAAGTCTTTTCAAGTATTTTGTAGGCAATAATGTGATGATGACACCCCCATAATCAAAGATTACTGCCTGCATCTACGTATTCATCTTATGAAGAACTGATCAACACTACATTTTTATTTTTTTAAAAAACCTCAAAGGGTGTGAGTTTCAAAAGTGTCCCTTTGAGAAGCTTTATAACCCTAGAATGTGTAATGTCCCATATGATGTAGGTGCAAATATCATCAAAAACACATTTATGATGTTTAAAAGTCAAATGAGAAATATGACCTTCACTATAGGGCTCACACCCGTAAATACAATGGAATGTCCGAAACCCCTTCACAAATTCGTACCAAAGATACCAAATTAAATGAAGAAAAAAATTAATTAAAAATCAATGATGCAGTTTGGCAAAAAACTGAATAGCTGTAGATATTGAGTATGAATTCCTCTACAAATTGCATTTTGGTTAGAAGATGAAAGCTTTTCTGGTGGAATTTGAGGGGACTATATTTCATTGGGTACGTGCACGGAAAATGGGTGACTTTTTGAGTGACAAGAACTCGTAGTCTGGCTTTTCGTACCCCTGAACAGAATTTGAACTGAATTATCCACCCTGAGAATTTGATGGATGAAAGGGTACATCTAACTTATCCAGGTTAGTGAAGCTGAAACACCTCATTTCTCCCAGCTATTTTAAAGAATTTTTTGAAATTTGATTTTTAACACACGTCCCTATGGGGAAATATTTATGGGTGTGAGCCCTATAGAGGATGCATGCAATGCACACAAGTCTATGGGAAGTATTCATCCCATACAAACTCTGCTGGTTTATGTTGATGTATTGTGTCAGATCTCTTCCTCCCTCCCCCCTTCCCCTTCCTACCCCCCCCCCCCCCTTCTCTTCTACCCCCCCCCCCCCCCCGACTCTGTTTGGCTATAATTTGTTTTCTTATTATGTTGATTGTGTTGTTGTGGTATAGATAGATCTTTGTACATAGCAGTCATCAG
The DNA here is from genome assembly GCF_040938485.1 of Diadema antillarum. Taxonomy (NCBI): domain Eukaryota; kingdom Metazoa; phylum Echinodermata; class Echinoidea; order Diadematoida; family Diadematidae; genus Diadema; species Diadema antillarum. The sequence continues at coordinate 2,185,868 of NW_027270892.1, read as the reverse complement.
TATCACACAACTTTGAATGACTGTGTTATTTTAATGTATTTCTTTGTTTGGCTACCACTGGAACAGGTCAAAATTCATAAAGTTAGTCTGTTTGACTAAACAAAGTCTTTTCAAGTATTTTGTAGGCAATAATGTGATGATGACACCCCCATAATCAAAGATTACTGCCTGCATCTACGTATTCATCTTATGAAGAACTGATCAACACTACATTTTTATTTTTTTAAAAAACCTCAAAGGGTGTGAGTTTCAAAAGTGTCCCTTTGAGAAGCTTTATAACCCTAGAATGTGTAATGTCCCATATGATGTAGGTGCAAATATCATCAAAAACACATTTATGATGTTTAAAAGTCAAATGAGAAATATGACCTTCACTATAGGGCTCACACCCGTAAATACAATGGAATGTCCGAAACCCCTTCACAAATTCGTACCAAAGATACCAAATTAAATGAAGAAAAAAATTAATTAAAAATCAATGATGCAGTTTGGCAAAAAACTGAATAGCTGTAGATATTGAGTATGAATTCCTCTACAAATTGCATTTTGGTTAGAAGATGAAAGCTTTTCTGGTGGAATTTGAGGGGACTATATTTCATTGGGTACGTGCACGGAAAATGGGTGACTTTTTGAGTGACAAGAACTCGTAGTCTGGCTTTTCGTACCCCTGAACAGAATTTGAACTGAATTATCCACCCTGAGAATTTGATGGATGAAAGGGTACATCTAACTTATCCAGGTTAGTGAAGCTGAAACACCTCATTTCTCCCAGCTATTTTAAAGAATTTTTTGAAATTTGATTTTTAACACACGTCCCTATGGGGAAATATTTATGGGTGTGAGCCCTATAGAGGATGCATGCAATGCACACAAGTCTATGGGAAGTATTCATCCCATACAAACTCTGCTGGTTTATGTTGATGTATTGTGTCAGATCTCTTCCTCCCTCCCCCCTTCCCCTTCCTACCCCCCCCCCCCCTTCTCTTCTACCCCCCCCCCCCCCCCGACTCTGTTTGGCTATAATTTGTTTTCTTATTATGTTGATTGTGTTGTTGTGGTATAGATAGATCTTTGTACATAGCAGTCATCAGTATCACACAACTTTGAATGACTGTGTTATTTTAATGTATTTCTTTGTTTGGCTACCACTGGAACAGGTCAAAATTCATAAAGTTAGTCTGTTTGACTAAACAAAGTCTTTTCAAGTATTTTGTAGGCAATAATGTGATGATGACACCCCCATAATCAAAGATTACTGCCTGCATCTACGTATTCATCTTATGAAGAACTGATCAACACTACATTTTTATTTTTTTAAAAAACCTCAAAGGGTGTGAGTTTCAAAAGTGTCCCTTTGAGAAGCTTTATAACCCTAGAATGTGTAATGTCCCATATGATGTAGGTGCAAATATCATCAAAAACACATTTATGATGTTTAAAAGTCAAATGAGAAATATGACCTTCACTATAGGGCTCACACCCGTAAATACAATGGAATGTCCGAAACCCCTTCACAAATTCGTACCAAAGATACCAAATTAAATGAAGAAAAAAATTAATTAAAAATCAATGATGCAGTTTGGCAAAAAACTGAATAGCTGTAGATATTGAGTATGAATTCCTCTACAAATTGCATTTTGGTTAGAAGATGAAAGCTTTTCTGGTGGAATTTGAGGGGACTATATTTCATTGGGTACGTGCACGGAAAATGGGTGACTTTTTGAGTGACAAGAACTCGTAGTCTGGCTTTTCGTACCCCTGAACAGAATTTGAACTGAATTATCCACCCTGAGAATTTGATGGATGAAAGGGTACATCTAACTTATCCAGGTTAGTGAAGCTGAAACACCTCATTTCTCCCAGCTATTTTAAAGAATTTTTTGAAATTTGATTTTTAACACACGTCCCTATGGGGAAATATTTATGGGTGTGAGCCCTATAATGCACTACCACACAGCTGGAAGTTGATGGCATTTAAAAGCAAAAGGCTTTTATATGGGAAATTTGGCAGTTTTTAGCATGTGAGGATGGGTGGAAATGAACTGCTTGGCAAAGGTCTGCACTGTCTGAGTATGTTTCTAGTGTAGATATTGATAACTCCATTCTTTTGGGGGAGGGAGTGGGAAGGGGCATGTGGATATATGTACACACACAATGCTTCTGTTGTCATAACTTCATCTTAAAGGACAAGTTCACCTTCATAGACATGTGGGTTGAGTGAATGCAGCAATATTAGTAGGACACATCAGTGAGAGTTTGAGCAAAATCGGACAATCCGTTAAAAAGTTATGAATTTTTGAAGTTTCTGCTCAGTCACGGCTGGATGAAAAGACTACTATAGCTTGTGATGTCACATGAGTACAACGATATAAAGAAAGAATATAGAAAATTCAACATATTTCCATTTTTCTCGCATAACAAAAGAACACTCGACTTCTCTCTTTCAGAAGGCAGGGGGAATAATATTACCCTTAACATACGTCAGTAGCAAGTCGAAGAAATGTGCACTTTATTCAAAAAGTAAAGTTTTGTGAAATTCTCTTTTTATTTTCCTTATATAGTTGTACGCATGTGACATCATACACTGTAGTAGTCTTCTCTTCCAGCAGTGACTGCGCAGATACTTAAAATATTCGTAACTTTTGAACGGATTGTCCAATTTTCCTCAAACTTTCACTGATGTGTTCTACTAATATTGCTGCATTCTCTCAATCCTTATGTTTATGAAGGTGAACTTGTCCTTTAATTCAAGAAGTTCCATTTATTACTTTTTATGACACGCTCATTCATACCTCTCCAAACCGTATAGGCCCTTCACATTAAAAAATGGGGGGGGGGGGGTAGCAAAGGTAGGGGATATGTTTGATTACTCTTTGTAAGTGAGATATTTTGTCAGCTTTTATCTTTATTTTTTGCACACCCATAGTGGGGCCTACTTTCCCCCAGCCAAATTTGATCCATGGGTGCTGTTGGCTAAATTAAACCCACGAAGGGGCGTAATGGGCGGTGGTGGGGGGGGGGGGTTGAGGGGATCTGGCAACCCCTTTCCCAACCAGGTATCGTGTCAGTTTTTATATTTTCATTATGTACACCCATAGTACTTTCATTAGACCAAGTTTGGTGCATGGGCTGCGTGGGGTAAATTACACCCGCCAGGGGGGGCCCGGGGGGGACGGTCTGGCAACCCCTTTCCCGACCAGATATTTTGTCAGTTTTTATATTTTTATTATGTACACCCCTAGGCCATTCTTTTAGACCAGGTTTGGTCCATGGGCTCCATGGGGTAAATTACACCCGCCGGGGGCCATTTTGGGGGGGTCCCTGGGGGACGACCCCGCCCTCAGGTATCAGGCTGACGCCCAGTTTTG